>NW_027465120.1:0-50064 GCF_043290135.1 Rhipicephalus microplus | reverse complement strand
TCTCCGCAGTTTCATCGCCAGCCACCGCCGCCACCCCCGACGCCTTCCCGCTCGCCAGTAATCCAGCGCTCGCCGAGGAAAACTTACGTTTGGCGCACCCCGAACCACCGCCCACTATGCTACCACTGCGGCGAAGCCGGGCACACCTACCGCTACTGCCAGTACCGTGAGATGGGACTGCGTGGCTTCGACGTGAACGCGCCGCGTCCGCGCCCAGGTGAGCGACCTCGCGACATCGCCGACTACATCGCCAGATCGCAGTGGCAACAACGACGACCATCCCGTTCACCTTCGCCTGGCCGCTACGTCTCCCCGGATCGCCGCCAGTACACCGGCTCTAACCGGGGCCGATCCCCAAGTCCCTACCCGGGAAACTAAAGGCAGCAACCGATGGAGGTGCGGTTGCTGCACGACGCAATGCCGAAGATCCTCCTCCGCCGCCGCCGCCGCTGCCGATGACGATGACCACGACGCACGAACTTACCCGACGTAGTCGCAATACGCCGCCTGAGCAGAGTCTTTACGACAAAGCCTCGCCGCCGACGCGACATAGCAGCACCGGACCAAGCCGACGCAGCCGTGATCCGACGCCCCGACCTAACCGGAACGCCAGACGACGAACCACCGACCTCGACGTGATCATCGACGGCCACAGCGTCACCGCCCTAGTCGATACCGGCGCCGACTACTCTATCATCAGTGGTCTCTTCGCCGCTAAGCTCAAGAAGGTAAAGACTGCATGGGAAGGACCGGATATCCGAACAGCAGGGGGCCACCTTATAACACCGACTGGAACCTGCACGGCAAGAGTCACGATTCACAGCCAGACGTATTCTGTGAATTTTGTGGTCCTGCAGCAATGCTCGCGAGACGTCATTTTAGGCATGGATTTCCTGGACCAGCAAGGCGCAGTCATCGACCTAAGATCCAGGTCAATCACGCTGTCCACGGATAATGCAACGGCGTCAGACTGCAACGTCGCTCACAATGCCTTGAATGTGACAGAAGAGCAGGTAACCATCCCGCCACTGTCGAGCGTCATCATTTCCGTCGGCACCACAGCGTCTACCAACTTACAAGGTGTCATCGAAGGCGACCAGCACCTGCTCCTAAACCGTCAGATGTGCGTCGCAAGAGGCATAGCCAAGCTTCATAACGGCGAAGCCAAGGTAATGGTGACGAAATTCAGCAACGAATATAGGCACTTGAATAGGGGCACGACGGTAGCACATCTAAGCGAATTTGTGGAAGCGAGCAATGCCTTCGCCCTCACCGATTCTCAGGGAGACGCAACGTCGACAGCAGTGTCCGCGCCCGCCTTCGACGTCAATCAAAGCCTTTCCAGGCAGCAACAAAACGAGCTCAACGCCTTACTCCACCAATACAAGGACTGCTTCTCGTCGTCATCGAGGCTTCGTCAGACCCCTCTCGCGAAACATCGCATCATAACCGACGAATATGCCCGTCCACTCCGTCAGAGCCCCTACCGAGTTTCTGCACGGGAACGCGAGGCCATCAAGCAACAAGTAGACGAAATGCTGCGTGACGACATCATTCAGCCGTCTACGAGTCCGTGGGCATCACCCGTGTTGTTGGTGAAGAAGAAGGACGGAACCCTACGTTTTTGCGTCGATTATCGTCGCCTGAACAAGATCACGAAGAAAGACGTGTATCCCCTCCCACGGATAGACGATGCTCTGGACAGACTCTACAACGCCAAGTATTTTTCGTCGATGGATCTCAAAACCGGCTACTGGCAAATCGAAGTAGACGAGAGAGACCGAGAGAAGACTGCCTTCATAACACCAGACGGCCTATTCGAGTTTAAGGTCATGCCCTTTGGTCTTTGCTTGGTGCCTGCGACGTTCCAACGGGTTATGGACACAGTACTCGCAGGCTTGAAGTGGCAGACTTGCCTCGTCTACTTGGACGACGTAGTCGTATTTTTTTCCAACTTCGACGAGCACCACCGGCGCCTTGAAGCTGTTCTTCGGGTAATCAAAGCCTCGGGACTTACCCTGAAGCCAGAAAAGTGCCGCTTCGCCTACGAGGAACTATTGTTCCTTGGCCACGTTATCAGCAAGTTGGGAGTGCTCCCTGATCCACAGAAAACAGCTGCGATCGCCGACTTTCCTGCACCCACCGACAAGAAAGCAGTACGCCGATTTCTTGGCCTCTGCGCTTATTACAGGCGCTTCGTGAAGAACTTTTCGCGGATCGCCGAGCCACTGACGTACCTCACGAAGGCCGACGTCGACTTCAAATGGGAAACGCCGCAAGTCGAGGCATTTCAAGAATTAAAGCGACGCCTGCAAACGCCGCCAATACTGGCGCAGTTCGACGAAGAAGCTGACACCGAAATTCACACGGACGCAAGCAGCACAGGGCTCGGCGCCGTGATCGTGCAGAGGACCGACGGACTTGAAAGGGTCATCAGTTACGCTAGCCGGTCACTTTCGAAGGCAGAAGCCAATTATTCCACGACAGAAAAGGAATGCCTTGCCATCATCTGGGCTACATCAAAGTTCCGCCCCTACCTGTACGGCAGGCCTTTCAAAGTCGTGAGTGACCACCACGCCTTGTGTTGGCTAGCTAACTTGAAGGATCCATCAGGGCGCCTCGCACGGTGGAGTCTCAGACTACAAGAATTGGACATCACCGTCGTCTACAAGAGCGGACGAAAGCACTCCGACGCCGACTGCTTGTCTCGCGCCCCTGTCGATCCGCCGCCCCAGGATGACCAGGACGACGACTCTTTCCTGGGACCCATAAGTACCGACGACTTCGCGGAACGCCAACGAGGTGACCCAGAGCTCAAGATCCTCGTGGACTACCTGCAAGGCAAGACCGCCGACGTGCCGAAAGTATTCCGCCGAGGACTGGCTTCGTTTTTCCTGCGAAACAACGTCCTCCTGAAGAAGAACTTCTCGCCGCTCCGCGCCGACTACCTCCTCGTGGTGCCTTCAGCGTTACGTCCAGAGGTTCTGGAAGCATTACACGACGACCCGACAGCCGGACATCTTGGTGTTTCCCGCACACTGTCACGAATACAAGAGAAGTACTATTGGCCTCGCCTCACTGCCGACGTCGCCCACTACGTAAAAACATGCAGAGACTGTCAACGACGCAAGACGCCGACAACTAGGCCAGCCGGACTTCTGCAACCCGTCGAACCACCTCAACGGCCATTCCAACAAATCGGCATGGACTTACTGGGGCCGTTTCCGACGTTAACTTCTGGCAACAAATGGATTGTCGTAGCGACTGACTACCTCACCCGCTATGCCGAAACAAGGGCCTTGCCCAAGGGCACTGCCGCCGAGGTCGCCAAGTTCTTCATTGAGAACATCGTCCTTCGCCACGGAGCCCCCGAGGTCCTCATCACCGACAGAGGTACGGCCTTTACGGCTGATCTAACGCAAGCGATCTTGAGGTACAGTCAGACAAGCCACCGCCAAACCACCGCGTACCACCCACAGACGAATGGCCTCACCGAGCGTCTAAATAAGACCATCGCCGACATGCTGGCTATGTACGTGGACGTCGAGCACAAGACGTGGGACGCCACACTCCCGTATGTAACCTTCGCGTACAACACGGCCATGCAGGAAACGACGCAGTTTGCTCCATACAAGCTCGTCTACGGACGGAGCCCAACAACGACGCTTGACGCCATGCTACCGGTCGGCACCGACGAAGAAGACCTCGACGTCGCCAGCTACCTGGATTGCGCTGAAGAAGCTCGACAGCTAGCCCGCCTGCGTATCAAGAGCCAACAGACGGTCGACAGGCGCCACTACAACCTTCGACGACACCACACCGAATACCAACCCGGCGACCTTGTCTGGGTCTGGACGCCGATACGACGACGGGGATTGTCTGAGAAGCTCCTGCGACGCTACTTTGGACCCTACAAGGTAGTCCGACGTCGTGGTGAACTGCACTATGAGGTCGTGCCCGATGGCTTAACGTCATCCCAACGACGCCGTGCACGACCCGAAGTCGTACACGTGGTGCGACTTAAACCTTATTACGCGCGCTGATTAGCTGTGACGCATTGTTAATGTAATTTATTGCATGTACTCTCTCTTATGTTCTGTCTTTAGCATCAAGACGATGTTTTTTTTCAGAGGGGGGTAGTGACACGTGCGGTTCTTTTGGTTTACGAAGAAAGCCGCTATCACTTTCTGTTAAGCGCAACGCAGGCCGCGTTTATCTTGTATGCCACTCTGGAACGCGTTATGACGCGTGTATAAAAGACTGACACGTGCGGTTCTTTTGGTTTACGAAGGAAGCCGCTATCACTCTCTGTTAAGCGCAACGCAGGCCACGTTTATCTTGTATGCCACTCTGGAACGCGTTACGATGCGTGTATAAAAGCCGGCGCAGTGCGCCACTGGGGAGTCTTTTTTTTTCCGTCGGCCGACGACTGTTCACGCCGCTGTTGCTGTGAGTTGTGTTTGGCCCTGTTTTGCTGGGCACAAGTTCGCCCAATAAACAGTTCGCCTGACACCGCCCTGACTCCTGCGTGCTTCCTCTCAAGTGCTGCGTGTATCACAACCTCGTGACAATATATATAGAAATATATATATAGAAATATATTGTTGCGTATATGCTCGAAGAAAAAGAAGCGTATACGGTGAACGCACTTGTCGCCCACAGCGAGAGAAGAAGAAGAGGATTAGGAGGATCGTTACCCAGTCGGCCGCTTCTGAGCTGCCCCTCGCGACCTAATAAACGACCCCTTTCAACGTCTACCAGTCTCTTTCAAACGTAACAGAGTGGTGGAGGTGCTGGGTAAGCGCTTCAACTACGGAACGATCACTGCCACAGCTTCGACGAAGCCGTCGACTTGCCGGTCTCCCACCATCTGCCGTGAGTGACTTCGACATGCCCGAAGAAGCAGGCGTTTCCAGGACGGCACCATCTGGCCCGCTTCCATACTACCGAGTTCCACCGCCCTTCGGAGGAAAAGCCGAAGAAGATGTCGACGCCTGGCTCACCAAGTACAAACGTGTGGGCAATTCCAACGGTTGGGATGCAGCCGCTATGCTAGCCAACGTAGTGTTCTCCCTGACCGACACCGCACTGCTATGGTACGAGAACCACGAGGACGCACTCACGACGTGGGATCTTTTTGTTGAAGAGCTCAGGGCGTGTTTCGGCGACTCGGTTGCTAGAAAGAAGCGGGCTGAGCAAACACTGTCGCAACGGGCACAGCTACCAGGTGAGACATGCACCACTTACATAGAAGAAGTGTTAAGGCTGTGCAAGGTGGTCTGTGCTACCATGTCGGAAGAGGACAAAGTTGGGCATCTGCTGAAGGGGATTGCTGAGGACGTGTATAATTTTCTAATTGGAAAAGAAAGCCTCAGTTCTGTGTCCGACGTCATTCAGCATTGCCGAACGTTTGAAACGCTCAAGATGCGTCGAATTGCGCCCAAGTTTGGTCGGCTGGCTAACGTTACAACTGTTGCCAGTGTGGACACGAATCCTGGCCTCGACCTTTTCTCTACCATTCGACAGATTGTTCGTGAGGAACTGTCGCACCGAGAAATGTCGTGTTCGACAGGTGACCATCGCGAGTTGTGTCTGCCACGTGAGGCTATGGATGTGCCTCCTTTGACCCAATGGCAACCGACGATGAGCGCGGCAACTGTGGAGTACAGCCCAGCCCCACAGTCAAGAATGACAACCAGATTTCCCGCGTCGCGGTATGACCGACGCTCTCAGCGCATGCCTCCTCGACGCCCGACGTCTCGGTACGACGCACCCAACCAGTACATCCGTCACACAAGAGCAAATGATGACGCTGTATTCATCGACGAGCGACCGACGTTTCGACCTCGGCCGGTGTGCTATTCCTGCGGTGTGCCAGGCCACATATCGCGATTTTGCAACCGTCGGGTGACTCCTCGGTATCACCAACCATGTGATTTTTCACGACCCTTCGAACAGCCTCATGGTGTCCGGCGGCCGGCCCACATACCACCTGATGACAACTATTGGCCCAGCAACTTCCGCAACTACTCCCCGGCATCTGACAGGAGTTTAACGCCCCCACCGCGACCTCGTGCTCATCGTTCTCCTTCACCGCTGCGTCGCAAAGCGCCCTCTTCGCCACCGGAAAACTAGCCAGCGCGGCCAATGGGGGTGAGGTCGCTGGAAACGTGCTACTAAGAGAAATACCTCCTGTGTGTATGTTTAAAAACAAAGTGCGTGTTTTGGTGGATCATGTGCCTGTGATGGCGTTGGTGGACACAGGTGCAACGATTTCCGTGATGAGTGGTTCTTTTAAAGACGTGTTAGGGCGGAAAGTTGTTTTTACCTGGGATGAAACTTCGACGTTCTGTGGAGTGAGTGGAGAGCCATTGCGCCCTATTGGTGTGTGTAGTGCTGAGGTATTTTTGGGAGGCCTTATGATAACGACAGAGTTTGCGATTATTCCTCGGTCGACACATGATGTCATTCTCGGCATGGACTTCTTGCGAGAATGTGGTGCCACTGTAGACTGTCGCACGGGGAAAGTCTTTGTGAGTGGCCAGATGCCTTCAGAACTTCTGGAAACTCCAGCGAATGACCAAACTACGCTGTGTGTCTGTGGCGATACGTTCATACCTGCGTTGTCTACCGTACGTGTTCCTGTTGTTTGTCGCGGCGCTGATTCTGACAGCTTCGATGCGAGCGTAGAACCAATGCACATAAACTGCGTGAAGAAGAATGTGTTGGTTCCCCATTGTGTGGTGTCGATTGATGGCGGAAGAACTGGTCTATGGACTGTAAACTGTTCCTCTGAGCCCGTGACCCTACCCAATGGTTTGAAATTAGCTTCGGTCAGCAAAGAACACGCGACCTTATCAGTGGTCGAGCTCACAGACGTGCCGGAAGAACGTGACGGAACTGGTTGTCACAATTTAGACGGGGCGCTTATGGCAACGATAAATAAGTCGCTTAGCTCAAGCGAGCGCCGAACTTTAATGAATGTGCTGTTGAAGCACGTTTCGGTATTTGACTTTGCGCAGAAGGGCAAAGTAATCCCTATCCCCCTGTCTCGAACGCGCCATACCATCAACACTGGCGCGGCAAGTCCGATTCGCCAAAAACCGTATCGTGTTTCCCCGTCAGAAAGACAAATTATCAACGACCAAGTGCAGGAAATGATGCAAAAGGGAGTGGTACAAGAGTCAGCCAGTCCGTGGGCAGCACCGGTAATCCTTGTTAAGAAGAAGGATGGATCTTGGAGATTTTGCGTCGACTATCGCCGACTGAATGCCGTGACTAAAAAGGACGTATACCCGCTGCCCCGTATAGAGGACGCAATAGACTGCTTACATTCGGCCTCTTATTTTTCCTCCGTAGACTTACGATCCGGTTATTGGCAAATTCCGATGCACCCAGAGGACAAGGAAAAGACTGCCTTTGTAACCCCTGATGGGCTCTATGAATTCAACGTAATGCCATTTGGACTGTGCAATGCACCGGCAACCTTCGAGAGGTTTATGGACACCATTCTGCGTGGCTTGAAGTGGAACATTTGCATGTGCTACCTCGACGACGTCATCATCTTTGGCCGCACGTTCAGTGAACACAACTCTCGTCTGGATACTGTTTTGAACTGCATCCGAAACGCTGGCCTAATTTTAAACTCGAAGAAATGCCACTTCGGAGACCGCCAGACGCTTGTGCTCGGGCATCTCGTTGACAAGGATGGCATCCGCCCTGACCCCCAGAAGACAGCAGCAGTTGAGGCGTTCAATGCGCCGCGTTCCGTCAAGGAGCTTCGTAGTTTCCTGGGGCTTTGTTCGTACTTCCGCCGCTTTATCCCGAAGTTTGCCGACGTGGCGTATCCTCTCACATGCCTCTTACGAAAGGACAATTCCTTTGAGTGGACTCCGGAGTGCGATTATTCATTCCGTCAGTTGAAGTTTTTGCTGACGTCACGACCCGTCCTTCAGCACTTCAGTCCTTCTGCTCCGACAGAGCTTCATACGGATGCTAGCGGCATAGGTATTGGCGCCGTCCTAGTACAACGTTACGGCGACCGCGAACACGTCATCGCATACGCAAGTCGCTCCCTAAGCAGGCCGGAACAAAACTACACTGTTACAGAACAAGAATGCCTGGCGGTATTATTTGCAATTCAGCGGTTTAGATCTTACCTGTACGGACGCCCATTCACAGTCGTAACCGACCACCACTCTTTGTGTTGGCTTGTCAACCTTCGTGACCCTTGTGGTCGCCTTGCGCGCTGGGCACTCCGGCTACAAGAATACAGTTTTACCGTCGCTTACAAGAGTGGTCGTCGACATGCTGACGCGGACTGTCTTTCGCGTATGCCACTTAGTACAACAGACTGTGAATCCGATGACCTTGACCAGCTTGTAGCGTCTGTGTCGCCTACGTTCCCGGACTATCCCAGTTTCAGAGCAGAACAGCGGAAGGATGCTAAACTGGCACCACTATTCGCCGCTGCATCCGCTTCTACTAGTGCCCGCCGTTTCTGTATGCGTGATGGACTGTTGTTCAAAAGGAACCTCTCCAGTAGTGGCGCGCGTTTCCTTCTAGTGGTCCCGGAGAGCCTGCGAACAGTTATTATGAGTGTCATGCACGACGACCCTACATCTGGACATTTAGGTTTGGCGCGGACGCTTCACCGGACTAAAGAGCGCTTTTATTGGCCTGGTATGCAGAAGTCTGTTGAGAGCTATGTGGCAAGCTGCATGCAATGTCAGCGTCACAAACGTCCATCAACTTGTCCAGCTGGTCTTCTACAGCCGATGCCTACTCCAGGCGCACCTTTTGAACAAGTGGGCATTGACTTTCTGGGCCCCTTCCCAAAATCGGCTAAGGGCAACCGATGGATAATTGTTTGCGTCGACTACCACACACGCTACTGCGAGACGGCGGCCGTCCCCTCCGCAACTGCCAGTGAAGTCTCGTCGTTTTTGTTACAGTACGTCATCCTCCGACATGGCCCACCTCGCCTGATTATCAGTGATCGTGGACGACAATTCACAGCGGATGTCGTGGAGGAGCTACTCCGTTTATGTGAATCCCGCCTGCGTCACTCGACACCATACCACCCCCAAACTAATGGGCTGACGGAGCGCACCAACCGCACCATTATCAACATGTTGTCTATGTATGTTTCCTGCGACCACAAGAACTGGGATGACGTACTCCCTTTCATTACTTACGCGTTCAACACCGCGAAGCATGAGATTACAGGCTATAGCCCTTTCTTTTTGCTTTATGCCCGTTCGCCCCGGTACACAATCGACACGATATTGCCTTTTTGTGACCACGACAACGTCACTGTCGCCGAGACTCTCTGCCTCGCCGAAGAGGCGCGTCGCATAGCTCTACTGCGCACATTGGCATCGCAAGACAAGGCGAAGGCACGCTATGACATTCACCATCGACCAGTGATTTATCGCCGTGGTGATCTGGTGTGGTTGTGGACTCCGATGCGCAAGCGCGGGTTGTGCCAAAAGTTTTTGGCCACTTACGATGGACCTTTTGTGATTGTCGACAGACTTACAGAGGTCAACTATGTAATAGCTCGTCTCACGGCGAGTGGTCGACGAGCTGCCAAAACTCAAGTGGTTCATGTTGCCCGCCTGAAACTGTACACGCCACGACAACTCGACTGACTCGTCCGGCGGCCTTCGTCTGCGCGGAGAGGAATGTTGCGTATATGCTCGAAGAAAAAGAAGCGTATACGGTGAACGCACTTGTCGCCCACAGCGAGAGAAGAAGAAGAGGATTAGGAGGATCGTTACCCAGTCGGCCGCTTCTGAGCTGCCCCTCGCGACCTAATAAACGGCCCCTTTCAACGTCTACCAGTCTCTTTCAAACGTAACAATATATAGAAATAATATATATATAGAGAAATAAATATATATATATATATATATATATATATATATATATATATATATATATATATATATATATATATATATATATATATATATATCCCCACCCCTCGCGAAGAAGTTATTACGCCACTGATACGAGGGATCTACCCCTTCTTTTTCTTTGAGCGAATGTTTATGAAATTGCATAAACATATGTTCAAGTGTTATACGCGACCAGTACACCTACACGGAATCTTTTTCAAAAGGATTTTCATGAACTGGCATGGCGCTGTGGATTTGTATTCGATTTCGACGCAGAATGCTTGGGACCATAATGTGCTCGTATATTCTTTGAGGTCGACTTTCTTAGTGATCTCGCATTTAAACTACCAATTTCTGTACTCTCCGTTCGTTGGTAGATATACACTCTCAAACACCCGTGGCTCATACCAGCATACCGCGGCACTTGGCATACGGGTATGTGCCAAACGTGCCTGGAGGGTAGGGTTTGACGTCGTACGCGACGCAATTTTCAAAATATTCATGCCATGTCGTTCATAGTCGTCAAAGCCTCTTACTTTCCCGCACTAATTTCGTTCTACCCCAAGTTAAGGAGGTGATCACGAGAGCTCGTGACCACTTCCTTATTAGATAGATAGATAGATAGATAGATAGATAGATAGATAGATAGATAGATAGATAGATAGATAGATAGATAGATACGCTCTAAGTCACCGAGGTTCGCTAAGAAATGCTTCGCAGTTAAAAAACACCGGTCACCTTCCCCTTGCGTGGACCTATATATGTTGGCATTTACGTCAGTTGGGGTGGTGACATGTGCTGGGAACCACAGAATCATGGTGCTATTGAATCGCTGTCGTCCAGCCATTCTCAGAATCTGTAGAACTTCGGGAGAAATGCATGAGCGCATGTAGTTACGAACTGCGGGTCGCTCTGAACTGCCTCGCAAATGGGGTCAGTAAGCGCAAGCGCAATCGCAACCTCTTCCGCGGTGTCTCGAGACTTTGTACTGACACATGCGTGGGTAAGCCGAAAGTTACGATTTACGACAACCGCCATGAATCGGTGTTTGTGTGTGTGTATTCTGCCGCATACGCGATGTGCGAGAAACCAATTAAGGCAGCCAGCTGCTTCTGTATATTGTGTGTCCTCCAGCGTCTCGCCGAGAAATTGCATTAGGTCTTAAAACAGCCTGTCATAGTTAAAAATCCGGCAGACCTCACGCACCTGGGAATCGACGTTATGCGAAGCATGCGGAGAGAAGGTGACTGTGTTGCAGTTTTTTTTTGAGCGAGACCTGACGAAATAACGCTAAATATATGTACAAATGTTTCATGAACAGACATGGAACATTTGAAACAGACCGGGGTGCTTGTAGCCCCACTCCGCTCAGTGACGCCGGACATGTTCAATAAAGTTTTTACTGCCTCAGACATATGTTGACAAGTTGCAGATGTTTATTTAATGAGCTGTTTGCGCTTGCTCAACGATGATAACTGGAACATGCGTGTTAGCAACACCAGAAGCTGATATATGAAGCGCTGATGCAGATTTGGGTGCACGTTAAAGAACCCCATGTGGTCAAAATTTCCGGAGCCCTCCACTACGGCGTCTCTCATAATCATATGGTGGTTTTGGGACGTTAAACCCCACAAATCAATCATATGAAGCGCTGATGCTCGCGATGATGCTGGCCCTGGGCACTGCTACGTAAATAGATTTCAGCGCATGGCACCTAATCACAATGAACATTTACCATACGTGACGGCTGTATCAAAAAAGTACATATGTAATGTTCATAAATTGTAGAGACATCACTGCAACAACTATTGACGTTTCACGATGATTAGCGTCTGTTTGAAAAGCAATTCCGAGACCTGGCGTAGCTCTGAGGTAGAATGCTTTACTGCCACGCAGAATGCTTGGGTTCGATACCTGCTGGGACCAGGAAATGTATTCTATGTTTTCGTTGAGTCGACGCTATCGATGTCGGGTATTGCTTAGCACTCACACGTTAAAATCGCCTACGTGTGTTTTTGTCATTCCTGGGTAGATATTAAGTGTCAATCACCTGTCGCACATACCCGCATACCAGCGGAACACAACCGCCCATGGGTATGTGCCACTCTTTGGTATAAACTGTCTGACGACGTACGCCACGGGGTCGTGACATTATTCTTGCCTTGACCAGCCCGCCATATTCGTCAAATCGTCTTACCTTCCCATGCTAATTTTGGTTCACGTCACATTAAGAGGATGACCACGAGAGTACCCAAACGTAAGCGGCTAGATAGATAGATAGATACGTTCAAAGTTGCCGAAGTTCGTTAAGAAATGCTTCGCATTTAATAAAGCCAATTTCACGCAGGTCAACAAACATCCAGTTTCGGAGGGCCGTGCTCTGCAGACAGCACCAATAGCAGTGACGATTTGTTGAAGTCGTGGCCTATTCAAATGACGAGCCTAACCAAAAAATCCATTACGTGCGGTACTGAAGCCGTTTCTGTGGGGCTCTTCGATTTTCCAATTCTGGCTACCCGCGGGATGCCAGAGCCAGCCAAAGCGCTCTCGTTTTTCTCTGGCTGCTCCGTCCCCCCCGCAGCGCACTTCCGGTTGGCCTTCGTTTTTCTCGGGTAGGACGGTTCTGGCGACCTCCGGGGAGCCCGAGGGTCGTCAGACGCTTCCAGGACAATTAAGTCATGGAAGCTCACTGGAAGTTTTGGGCAGGTTTCGGGCTAGTAGACGCAGAAAAGGTACGATGCGCGCTCGGTGCCATCTATGTGAGGACTAGATGGATTGCAATGTGGGTGATTGAGGACTGTGCCTTCGCTTGTCATTACTTGTGGCGTTATCTCCTGAAGCCTGTCCCGCCTTGCGAGATGATGTGATTACGAGTGGCGGCGAGTGTTTGAAGTTACTGTTCATCGCTTTTGTTATGTTTCCTGTGAAGCTTCCTACTGTGAGCAACGCGGTGAACTGGTCTTGTCGACTGCGTCGTGCACATGCCAAGTTATGTACGTAGTACACGTTCGTAATGAAGACAACTTTGGAGTTAATTTTTTTTCGTAGTAGTCGTTTGTGAAGCTGTGCCTGCTTTCTGTGCACTTAGCGAAGACGATTGTGATCGAACTAGGTTGCTCCGTCGTATGTTTGCGCACGTGAACCTCTTAGAACCTCTGTCCTGACTACACGATCGATTGATATTCTATGGCGATAGAAGGCCCTAGATCGCGACTGTTCGTAATGCTCGCTGGTTGCGAACGGCGTGCGAACCCATTTCCATCTATGAGCCAGCATATGTGGTATGATATAGTACGATACAGCGCGATAAACAAAACGGAGAATGGATTCAAAAATGTGTACATCTTTTCATTGCCCATTTCAACATTGGCTTTGTCTTTTTTCACCTCTTCCTAATAATGCCGCGTTGTATTTACTGTGGGCATTAAGTATACGCATCCTCTTCACTGGTACATTATCATCATTATCATGTGTGGCTCATGCATCCTCATCGTTGTCACGTAGCATCATCATCTTGGCTCGTTCATCGTAGCTGTCGGCTGCCGGTTCCTCGGGCCTAATAAAAGTTAATCCAAACCAAGACTTCATACGTGGTGGAGCGTGCTGTTAGATCCCCCGCCATCCTCTCGACCACTCTACCCCCTGGAGCTACGTTCAGGTCGCCGCTTGGGCCAGGTGTCCGGAAATATGTCGCACCAAGATCATGCCGGTGCTGCAGCCGTTCCTACTCCACCAGCGTGTGCCGCGCCTTCTCACGTCATGAACAGCCTCCAGCGTGAGCCCCATCCCTTCGCTTGTATGCGCGGGGAAGATGTGCATGAATGGCTGGACGATTTCGAACGTGTCGGCGCTGCTAAACGGTGGGATAACACCTACAGACTCGCTCACGTGTCATTCAACCTCGCGGGTGTCGGAAAGACGTGGTTCCTCATCCACTTCATCGACATCCCCGACTGGTCAGCCTTCAAAGATCCGCTTCGCCATGTCTTTGGCACACCGGCTGTTCGTTCGGCTCTCGCAAAGAAAGCTCTCGCGACTCGGAAACAGCACATCGGGGAGTCATATACATCCTACATCGGGGATGTTTTTTCACTTTGCCGCCAGGCTGACACACCAATGACAGAATCAGCCAAGGTGCGCCAGTTTCTTAAGGGAATTGCACCCGTTTCATTCAATGCCCTTGCAATCCAGAATCCGGCTACTGTTGTGGACGTTGCGACAACCTGTCAGCGCCTTGAAGAACTTGAGTTTATGCGCCTACAACCAGACAGTGACGCGGCCCGTATTACGACTGATGCAAACCTGCGAGACACGAACTGGGCGATTATACGCGAAGAATTAGAATCCATGTGATTCACACTACCTTTAGTGTGTCCCATCCAGTCTTCTTCAACATCATTTCGGGATGTCATCAGGGAAGAGCTCACGTCCATGACCCACATGGCCAACCTGCAGCCCACTGTCTCTCGTACTCTCCCACCGTTCCCGCACACCGCCGCCGCGCCACCAGGCACCGTCAGCTCGACGTCCCCGCCACGAACGTACGCGTCGGTTGCTGCCGCACCTTCCACAAGCTTTCCCACGAGCTTTTCATCACCACCGCCTGAGCCGTCATCGGTCCCTCTGACTGCTCTCTCACCCGGTGAAGTTAGCGCAAGGTACTACCCTCCTTATCGATCGACTCGGCCTACGTGCTATTATTGCAGCTATCGTGGTCACATTGCATGCTTTTGCCGCAAGCGCCAGCAAGACGAGCGCCGAGGGTATGACATACGCGAACGGGACTATACCGCAGGAGCCTTAAACCAGGGCCGCCGTTATTCGTCACCACCACGTCGGTCTCCATCTCCGCCAGCATCGGGTGAACTGCGCAGTAGTCACCGATCAACCCAATGCCTTTCACCGTCGCCTTACCGTCGCTCTTCTCCTGTTCAGCCTGCTTCCCTTACTTCTGATCGGCTTCCGGAAAACTAAGCGATGCAGTTTTTGGAGGGCAAACTGCATTCCAACACAGGACTGCGATTCCTCCAGCGCGCCCCTACAATATGATTGCGGTCACAGTTGAGGGAGTGGATGTTGATGCTTTGGTGGACAATGGGGCTGCGTTTTCTGTTATTCGTGCTGATTTGTGTGCCCCTCTTCGAAAAGCCACGACGCCTTATGATGGACCGACACTGGTTACAGCCCAGAGAACAATGATTCGCCCTTCCGCTCTCTGTACTGCCCGTGTACTAATCGACGAAATTATTCATCATATAGAATTTGCTGTGCTATCCCCGTGCTCCCATGAACTCATTTTAGGCTGGGACTTTCTTTCCTTTGCTTCTGTGGCTATTTGCTGTGCACAACGTGTCGTCCATCTTACTGATACGGACCACTTGCTCAACGACGAAACCTACAGGCCACTTCGACTCATCGCTGCAGTATACATCGAGTTACCACCAACGAACATCAATTAGTTACAGTTTCGTCCAACGACGTCGACTCTGGTCACATTTTGGTCACTCCGTCACCGCGTTGCCTTAATAAAGGCATAGCTCTCGCATCTGGTGTGGCTCGCTTCAACAATGGATCAACTGTCCTCGCTGCTATTAACACCACACAAGATAAAATTTTACTGCCACGGGACACTACTGTCGCATGCGTTGCCAATATGCAGCCTGTGTGCGTTGTGCCTCTTACCCCTGTCTCCTCTAAAGGCCATCCTGCAGATCATGCTGCTTCCTCGGCCTTTACAGCAGCCATCAACAAAGACTTGACAGACTCACAGAAGCAGCAGCTGCTTGATTTGTTGGAAAAGCACGCAAACTCCTTTGACGTTCATTCATCCACACTGGGCCAGACAACTGCTACAGCACATCGTATTCAGACCGACGCAGCTTCCATCGTACACCGCCGCCCGTACCGCGTCTCTCTAGCGGAACGAAAAATGATTGAAGGAAACTTAGACGATATGCTCCAACGGGACATATTCCGACCCTCAACCAGTCCTTGGTGGTCGCCCATCGTTCTGGTGCGTAAAAAAGACGGTTCCGTACGATTTTGTGTCGATTACCGAGCACTCAATAAGCTCACTAGGAAGGACGTATACCCCATGCCACGCATCGACGACGCCCTAGATTCCTTACAGGGTGCTGAATATTTTTCGAGCCTCGACTTGCGTTCCGGCTATTGGCAAATCCCCATGCACGAAGATGACAAAGAAAAAAACTGCGTTTGCAACCCCGGACGGCCTATACGAATTCAATATTATGCCGTTCGGTCTATGCAGTGCACCCGCAACTTTTGAGCGCATGATTGACACCGTGCTGCGTGGCCTGAAATGGAAGACTTGCCTATGTTACCTCGATGACATTGTTGTCTTTTTACGACGTTTCCTCAACATCTACAACGCTTGGACGAGGTCTTGACTTGTCTTGCGGGCGCTGGTCTTCAAATTAACACCAAAAAGTACCATTTCGTCAGCAGATCAATCAAGGTACTCGGTCATATTGTGAGCAAGGAAGGAATTCGTCCAGACCCTGATAGAACTGCTGCAGTACTTCGCTTCCCTCGTCCTGACAAACCGAAAGATTCGCGAAGTTTCCTTGGTCTCGCCTCTTATACTTTCGGCGAATCATACAAAACTTTGCCTCCATAGCCGCACCACTTCATAAGCTACTTGCTTCCGGTATGCCCTTTCAGTGGTCTCAGGAATGTGAATCGGCTTTTGACAGGTTGAAGAGTGCCCTCACGACCGACCCTGTACTTTCTCATTTTCACGATGATGCACCGACCTTCCTGCACACAGACGCTAGCGGCCGCGGTTTAGGAGCCGTGCTCCTGCAACGCGACAACTCTTTGCGAGAGCGAGTCGTTGCATACACCAGCCGCGTCCTCTCCGCAGCCGAGAGGAACTACACGATCATCGAGCAGGAGTGCCTCGCCATTGTTTGGTCAGTACAGAAATTTTGTCCATATCTGCATGGCCGGCATTTCACCATTGTGACCGACCACCACGCTTTATGTTGGCTTTCGACACTCAAGAACTTGTCGGGACGCCTCGGACGCTGGATTCTACGCCTCCAAGAATATGATTTTGAGATCGTATACTAGTGTGGCAGGAAGCATAGTGACGCTGACGCTTTTTCTCTCTGCCCGCTACCAGCAACTCCACTCGGGGTTTCCGCAATCAATTTGCACAACACGCCCTCAGAGTCCACGTCTACGGCGGTTTCCTCTCTCGCGTCTATGGACCATCTGCCTTCGGACGACCCCTACGATTTTCCTTCTCGACAGTTGGCTGACCCATACTGTCCACGTATTATAGGCTACCTCACTGGCAGTTCCCGCCCACCTAATGCAAGGCTCCGTCGCCAACTCTCGCAATTTAAGCTGGACAACTCGGTGCTGTACCACAAAATTTACCATTCTGACGGTCAGCGCTGGGTTCCCATTCTACCCCGATCGCTTCGGTCCGAAGTCCTCAGAGCGCTTCATGACCATCCGACTGCTGGTCACCTTGGTTACCATAAAACCTACGATCGCATTCAAAGTCGGTTTTATTCGCCAGGCATTACCACTAGTGTAGCTCGGTACGTCGGGTCCTGCACTACCTTCCAATGTAAAAAACTACCAACATCTGCTCCCGCCGGTACACTACAGCCTCTTCCGTGCCCAGCCACACCATTCGAAGTTGTAGGCGTCGAGCTTTATGGCCCCCTCCCAGTCAGTGCTGCTGGAAACCGGTGGATAGTAACAGCCGTCGACCATTTGACGCGCTACGCCGAGACGGCATCCGTTACTACTGGTTCCGCTTCTGAGATTGCTGATTTCATCCTCCGAGCCATTATACTGCGTCATGGTGCTCCACGTGTGTTGCTCAGTGACCGTGGAAGGGCCTTCCTTTCACAACTAGTGAACGAACTTCTTCAAGCCTCCGGCACAACTCAAAAGACTGCCTCTAGTTATCATCCCCATACTAACGGCCTCACTGAGCGATTCCACCGCACTCTTGCTGACATGATCGCCGCCTATATTCAACCAGACCACAAAAACTGGGACGTTTTTCTACCATTCGTCACTTTCGCCTATACAATACGGCCATTCAACGGACAACCGGCTACCCGCCATTTTACTTAGTTTATGGACGCTCCCTTACTTCTTTCCTGGACGTCTCTTTCTTTACCTGCCAAGCGAACTCATCTCCATCATCTTCAGAGGAATACGTTTCACGACTCGCACAGTGCCGCGGACGTGCTCGTATAAACACTGAAGCCCGACAGCAAGACAGAAAGCTAGTTTATGATGAATCGCATCATGCTGTATCCTTCCAAACTAGAGACGAAGTGCTCTCTTTGATGCCTGTTCGCACACCTGGTTTGTGTGACAAATTTCAGCCTCTGTTTATCGGGCCGTACGCAGTTCTTGAAGAGACTTCACCAGTGAATTATCGCGTGACGCCACTTGTAGCCCTAGCAGATCGGCGTTATCGAACTACAGAGGTCGTCCATGTCTCCCGTATGAAGCCCTTCATGCGACGTTCTTTATTCCCTTGACTCTCCGCGGCCAGGCTGGCCGCTTTCACGTGGGGGGAATTGGTGTGGGCGTTTAGTATACGCATCCTCTTCACCGGTACATTATCATCATTATCATGTGTGACTCATGCATCCTCATCGTTGCCGCGTAGCATCATCATCTTGGTTCGTTCATCGTAGCTATCGGCTGCCGGTTCATCGGGCCTAATAAAAGGTAATCCAAACCAAGACTTCATAGTACTATGACCTAGTAGATCAAATCAAAACTGATATACGTGACATTCGTTAATGCCACTTGGGACTGGAAAACAGGCCAAGGTAAGTTCAAAAACGGGTCGAGAACGTGTAATGCAAATGTTTATTTTATATACGATGCGCACTCGTGGTACCGATGCCTGCGCATATCATAAACTTTAGATAAAAACGTAAGTTGGTCAACGTGTGTTTGCGACGTATAGTACGCGATCCTGGAGCTCTTTTGGGGACACGATCACATTCGCGTGACTTCGCGTCGTGTTGTGCAGTGACTGATACATGTACTAAAAGAGACGTGAGCTTGTTAAGCCATCAGCGTCGCGCCAGCTACAGTACATTGTACGGCAGCTCACCTTGCATCGTTCTCGAGGCGGCGTGCGCCAGCTGGCTGTTTCGTTCGCGCACGCGGCAAGTGATCGTGTGAGCGTACGAAGTCGTACCTCGAATGTGTACGCTCGAGGATATCATTTCGGCTTTTTAACGAGCTTGATTGATTGATATGTGGTGAGGTTTAACGTCCCAAAACCACCATATGATTATGAGAGACGCCGTAGTGGAGGGCTCCGGAAATTTGTACCACCTGGGGTTCTTTAACGTGCACCCAAATCTGAGCACACGGGCCTACAACATTTCGGCCTCCATCGGAAATGCAGACGCCGCAGCCGGGATTTGATCCCGCGACCTGCGGGTCAGCAGCCGAGTACCTTAGCCACTAGACCACCGTGGCAGGGCTAACGAGCTTAGCTACGTATTTCCAAGCGAAAAATGCAGAAAAATACCAACATACACGCGGCACATTGTTTCGTTTGCTGCCATGACGGTAGAGTTTGTTTACGTTTACGCTGGCTGTCACAGCGTTCGATTTTGCGATCATCGGGCAGCTTCGGGTTGTTTCTGGTTCCCTACCTTCGTGACCACGGCGCTGTTTCCTGTCCAGACCGGAGCTAGCTGACTGACCCCTTGGCTAGCTCTGGCTGCCAGAGAGCTGCCAGGGGCCTGAAAGTCGAAGAACCCCATTATTGTACTGGGAGCGTCTGGCGACCCTCGGGCTCCCCGCGGGTCGCCAGAACCGTTCAACTCGAGAAAAACCAGCGCCAACCGGAAGTGCGCCGCGGGGAGGACGGAGCAGCCCGAGAAAAACGAGCGAGCCCTGGCTGGCTCTGGGAGCCCGCGGGTAGCCAGAAGTGGAAAATCGAAGCACTGGGGCTCTTCGTGAAATTGAACACGTGTGTAAGTGATGTACGCGGCAGCTTCAAACAGTTGTTGAGGTAGGAGAGTAAACGGAGGTGGCTGGATAGCAGGATTAGGGTTAAGCATAAGGCTGTCGGGCGCTCGGTAGATGGTCGGGCCGGCGATGGCTAAGGAGGCTAGGAAAACCACGGGCAAGAGGGAGCTGGTGCTTTGCGAAGAATGCAAATGCCCGTGCTACTTGGACGAGACAACATTCACGAGTTTGGCCGACGCGAAGAAGGCGAGCTTCGTGTGCAGGCCGTGCTAGGCACTGAAGGCGGCCGTGCGGGGCATGGAGGCCAGCATCGAGGGGCTTCAGGGGGAGCTTAGAACGGAACGGGAGCAGTGGATAGAGCTCCAAAAACAGCTCGGAGCGTCGCGTGAGCGAGAGGAGGCTACCGGCAGCCTATTATAGCGAATTCGAAAAGAACGGGAAAGGCTGACCGAGCAGCGGTTAAAGGAGCTAATGGCGCTCTGCTCCGGCCTCGAGATGCCCCAGCGGTGCGAGATGGAAGGCGTGCGTAGCAGAGAAGGCGACAGGCGGGAAAGAACAGGCGAGAAGGGAGGTCAGGGGGCCGCAGTGTCTGGCCACAGCACGGAGGCTCCGAGAACATACAGCTCGGTGGCGCGGCAGTCTTCGAGCAAGATAGGAGCACAGGAAAGACGGCAGAGAGAGAAGCAGGTGAAGCAAACAGGTGCGCCGTCGCAAACAGGAAGCCGGCGATCGGAGCGTAGTAGGGTCCTAGTGGTGGGGGCCAAATCTCAGGAGGTTGTAGAGGACAGCATGAATGGCGAAAATCTCGTGATTATTCATGCTCGTCTCAATGATGTGCTGAAAGGCTAGAGTCAGAAACTTCAGAGACAGTCAAAGGGTGGGATCTACTCTGTTACCGAGTGGGGATGTGCGCGGAGCCAATAGCCACGTGGTATCCATAGATAGTGAACCTTCTGTTTCTGCCATGTTTTCCAGCCTGCTAGCTGGGCAAAATAAAATGGCCCAGGGTATTGCCGAGCTTCGTTCTTCAGTCAATTTGCGCTTTGAGGCTGTTGAGTCGCGACTTAACGCTCTAGAGTCATCCAGTACCATGTCTAACGCATCTAAAAATATGGTAGAAGATTTAAAAAGCTCAGTTTGTTTTCTTAATAAGAAGGTGATTACGCTTACGGCTCAAAACGATGACCTAGAAAATACACTGAGCCGTAATAACTTGATTTTTCGCGGTATTCCTGAATCTCCAGATTATGATAATAAGGCATTGACCAACGTTGTTTCAAAATTTTTCGCGGGAACGCTGAGCATGGATTGCTCACAAATCGAAAGGTGTCATAGGTTAGGTAGATGTCACACAGGTTGCACCCGCCCTATCATTTTCAGGCTGCTGGATTTTCGTGAGAAAATTCATATTCTTAAAAACGCATCAAAGCTGAAGGGCTCCAATCAACGCATATCCGAACCATATTCTGATAACGCACGTTTCATCAGAAGCCCCGCCGCGGTGGTCTAGTGGCTAAGGTACTCGGCTGCTGACCCGCAGGGCGCGGGTTCGAATCCCGGCTGCGGCGGCTGCATTTCCGATGGAGGCGGAAATGTTGTAGGCCCGTGTGCTCAGATTTTGGTGCACGTTCAAGAACCCCAGGTGGTCTAAATTTCCGGAGCCCTCCACTACGGCGTCTCTCATAATCATATAGTGGTTTTGGGACGTTAAACCCCACATATCAATCACGTTTCATCAGAAGAAAGGTATGGGAGACAACCAGAACCCATTGCAACAGCAGCTCTTCCGTGCTCATTGTTTACAACCACGTGTTCATTGATAACATACGCTACAACTGGGACGTGCAGTCTAACACAATTTTTCAGTCTCGTAATTGCGATACTGTGGTGATGGCATCTCCTTCAGCCACTACTCCTACTTCTTGTTGACGCACCCAAGATTTCCCTGGTAGTCTTCGTATTTTAAATAATAATGCAATAAGTTTAGTCAACAAGCTTCCCAATTTCTTCTCACTAACTTTGTCCCACTCCCCTCATGTCATCGATGTCACGAAATCTTTGTTTCATAACGAAATTTGTGATGCCGAGATTTCGCTGCCGAGCTTCAATGTCGTAAGAAGCGATCGAATCGATGGTAGAGGCGGTGGCGTTGCTTTATATTTACATTCCGACTTAAAGTTTTTGTTCTTCATGCTGCGTCTCAAACTGAATCGGTTTGGTGTAAAGTTCACTTTGAAAGGAGGCCGCCAAGGGGCCAGGGAGTTCGGATTTGCTTCGCATCAGCTCCGCAGAAAGTTGTTTGGTCTGGTGGAAATTGTGCAGTTACAGCAAACAACTCTTATAATCGCCTGCCTGAAGTTCTAGGGATCTTCTAGACCACGACTTCAGGACTGTGAGTACGTTTTGGGATATTTTATGGCTATTTTGGTGTTGACTGCGTCTCCGCCTAGCAAAGCCTAACGCTAGCGGTGAACAAACGCGGCGGCTCGGCGGTGGCCGACACCCCCGGCGGCGGCCGACACCCCCGGAGCCCCGTTGTGGAGACGCGACGGCAATGAAGGTGACCGTGGAGGGTACTGAAATTACCGCTGAAGAATTCGGAACCACGGACTGGATCACGAAAGTTGGAAAACATGTCAAAAAGCTACGGGACTCCGCTAGAGGTGACAGACAGGGACGCCAAGATTGCGACGCCCGGGCAGAAAGTGGAGCCGAGCGCGGCGAAGACAGGAAAAAGACGGCGGCTGCGAACGCAGCATACAAAAAGCTGGGGCACAAGATCGCGGAGCGCTCGATTGCGTCGTACCTACCGCGGTTGCCGGCGATCGACTTCAAGATAGTCATTCGTCTGAAGTGCGGGCTGGCACTAGCAAAAGTTCCGAACACCAGGCTCAGTGAGGCGGTGCGCATGGCAGCGCCGATTCCGTGGATTAAGGGACAAGAAAAGGAAATGCTCATTGTTAACGACAAGTAAGGCACCCTGATTTTCAGCACTCCAGACATAGGCACTGTCTGGAAGGTGACCAGGATAAAGTCTATCAAGATTGAAGGCAAGAACTACGACGTCACGGCGTACCTCGCGCCGCACGAGGATAGCGGGCGGGGTGTGGTACGTGCGTGGCATCGACCCGAGATTGTCAGTAGAGGAACTGACAGAGGCTTTCGGCAACTCAAGGAACCCACCGAAGGCGTTAGGAGGCTGGGGAACTCAAGTTCAGCGGTAATCATCTTTAAATGAGACAGTGCCTAGGTGGTTGTACTGTTACGGCGTGCCACTGAAGTGCGTGCTTTATAAGAAACGATACGAGGTGTGCTACCGATGTGGCCAGCTAGGACACAGATCGGACGTGTGTATCAGCGACCATGTTCGCTGCCGGGGATGCGGAATGACAGCCCCACCCGAGGACCAGGCGTGTGAGCCCAAGTGTAAGCTGTGTGGCAAAGGTCATCTGACAGCAGATCGGAAATGCAAGGAAGCTTTCAGGACCCCTTATACAATAAAGAAGAGACAGTGGGAGGCCTGGCGGCGCATGGAAGGAGAAGAGCGGAAGGTGAAAGACCCCGATCCACAAACGTGCAGAATGGAAAAGATCAAAGAACGGTCCAGGAGCCGGTCGAAGCATCGAAGACAGTCAAAAGGAAGAGCAGGTTCCTTCCCAAGACTACCGAAGAGACAAGAAGGAGAGCTGCCACCAATGACTGGTCCAGTAACTGAGAGGACTTCCAGCAGTGCTGTCCTCAACAGTGGGAGACCCACGTCGCCGAATCGCAAGGTGGGTTGGGGAGAGAGGGCCTCCCAGGATGAACGTGATGAAGAAATGTTTACCATTAGGTAAGTAAATCCCATGCTTAAAGAGCAGCTAGCAATGATGAGTCGGCAAATAGGGAGCTTCAAATAGCTATTAAGTCGTCTAACACAACACCGGTTTACCTACCACGAATGCCACAGAATCCAAATATAGAAAGGCCGGAGGAGCAGAGCACTACTCCGCCTCCAGCTAAAAAGAATGCAAAAGAAGCGGAAAATCCCGTAATATATGAGAACGTAGAGACAGTGATAGACATGAAAATAGCGCAACTGGAGGCAAATATTGAAGCCAAATCTGCCCAGGACGATGAATGGCGTAAGGCCTCCGAGAAACGAATGTTCGAGATGTTTCAGAATCTGACACAGCAGTTGCATCAGCGGGATAATAAACTTCCCGAGCAACTTAAAACGGAATGCGCGAAGAGGGATTGGGCATATGAACAGCTCACCCAAGAAGTATTAGGCAGGCCGATGAATAACCTTAGTGGCAATCATGGCTCACAGATCCAGTAAAAACACCGTTTGGCAATGGAACTGCAGAGGCTTAACGCGCAAGCGTGCGGTTCTGCAGGAATTCCTAACGAAAAGGGATCGACCGGATGTTATAGCTTTACAAGAATGTGGGAGAAAGGCGACATTGCCGGGTTATAAATCCTATGTAAGCGAAGGCACGAGTACGCAGGTGGCCACCCTGGTCAGGCGAAACGAAACGTTACGGTGGTGCAGCATGACATTGGTAATGCACACATTAACCATGTTCTCATAGAACTAATACCCCCCCAAAAAAGAAAAACGCTAGCTAATTCGTATTGAATATATACAGCTCTCCCAGACAAAGGCTATGCGACTTTGGGGATCTCTTCGCTTCTACAAGACGTAAGAGTAGGAACAACCCATTGCTGATCGTCGAAGACTTTAACACTCACCACACGGCATGGGGATATAAGCAGGCTTCAATTCAAGGCAGGAAATTGAAGGATGACATGCAAACTCATAATCTGGATCTAATAATCGACCCGTTGCAGCCAACGAGGAAGGGAAATAGTGTCGCGGTTGACACCACACCCGACCTTACTCTGACGGGGAGCGGCACTAGTGCCACGTGGTGCAACACAAAAGAGGACCTACGCAGTGATCACCTGATCATAGAAATAGTAGTAGAGGGAGGCCCGGCAACACCTCGGAAAAGAAGGGTAAAGGCCGTAAATTGAGACTCTTTCAGGGACCTCAGGGGCGACCTGACTCCCATTTCTGGCATTGCCGAGTGGTGCGATGGGGTGTTACGTACTGTTAAGGAAGCCACTGAAGTGGTGGAAACCGAGGAGGACAACGAAGTGGTAGAAAGTAGATTAGTAAATCTTTGGAAGAAAAAGGAAGCTTAGTAAAACCGACTCCAACGGAGGACATGGGATCGGAGTACCGGGAAACAAATAGCGGCTTTAAACAGGCAAATTGAAGAGCACGCAATCGCGCTCACGAAGCAAAGGTGGGGGAACATCTGTCAGGAGATGGATAGGAATATAAGTACGGCCGGGACGTGGCGACTTCTTCGTCACCTTTTATATCCAGAGAGCACGAAGACAGCGTCTAAGCAGCAATTGAAACGGATGGCGCAACAATTTGAAGGCACTAGGAAGGAACTCTTAGAAGAAGTTCGGAGCAGATACATTAATCCCGCCGAATCAGAACCTTTCCAAGATTATGGAGGACGGGAAAACGCAGCCTTAGACGCCCCTATCTCCCTGGCTGAGGCGCGAGCGGAGATTAATCGGCTAAGGACTAAATCAGCAGCAGGGCCGCACAGAGTGACCAACAAAATGCTCCATAATTGAGACGATGGGTCCATCGCTAACCTAGCAACGTACATGCAGGAGTGTTGGGAAAAAGAGATGATACCGCAGGAGTGGAAACTCGCAAATGTAATTTTCATTCCTAAATCGGGTAAAAAACTCGGTTTCGAGAATCTTAGGCCGATAGCGTTAACGTCTTGCGTTGGTAAGCTCATGAAGCATGTCGTTCAGACACGGCTCAATAGGTACATGGAAGACAATGGTATGTATCCGGACACCATGATTGGTTTTCGACCCCGACTTTCGGCGTGCGACGTGATGCTACAGCTTAAGGACCAAATTATAGACAAGCCAACGCGAGACGCAAAAGTTATCGTGGGGCTAGATGTGGCAAAAGCATTTGACAACGTGAGGCACGTATCAATCTTGGAGAATAGAGCTCCCTGAATGTCGGGAAGAGAGTTTATAACTACGTCAAGGACTTCCTTTCGAAGAGGACAGCCACTTTAAAAATCGGGGAAGAATCCATCGAGGACGTTAAATTAGGCAACAGGGGGACACCTCAGGGCTCGGTGTTATCACCCACCCTTTTCAACAGTGTGATGTTGAAACTGCCTGAACAGTTAGAGGATATTCAGAATTTAAATCACACCATTTACGCGAATGACTTGACATTATAGATGAACAAGGGCAGTGACGGCCAAATTGAAGGCTCTCTGCAAATCGACATTGATAAAATCGTTGAGTACCTGATAAAATCGTGGAGTATCCCAGTACTACTCGGATCTAAAACGGGGAGAGCAATATTTAAAGAGATTGGGCTATGAGCCCACGCGTGAGCAAGCGCGTTTAAAATACATACCGATACAGATCAGGGACAGGATAAAGATACCTCTGCTACCCAGAAATATGAACCCTACGTTTCACGAAGGCAGGCGTAAAGCCAGAACAGAGGCATTACAATCCAGGTACACCGGTCGACAGGACGTCGCGTATACAGACGCTGCGGAATATGAAAGCAAAGCGGCACACACGGCAGTGGCGCTCAGGGAAGATGGTGGCCTGATTGCGTGCTGCACAGTCCTTGGTGTCGAGACTGTAGAGGCCAAGGAAGTGGCCATAGCTTTGGCCATCAGCCAAAACGGTGTCAGGGTCGTCATCAGCGACTCCAAAAACGCCATGAGAAATTATGAATCGGTGAGGGTGACGGAGACTGCCGTCCGTATATTAAACATGGTAGGAGTACCCAAAAAGCAGGTTCTGCTTGCCTGGGCTCCAGCTCATCAGGGACTTAGAGGGAACGAGGGAGCTCATTCGGTCGCCCGAGGTCTCACCTACCGGTCGACCCCTGCAACCTCCCAAGCTACCGAACAAAGAAGCGAGGATATGCGCACATACCATGAAGTCGTCGCACACTACAGGCTTAATCGGCAAGTATACCCGAGAGCAGACAACTCACTAAGTAAGAAAAACGAAGTTTTGTGGCGAAAGTTACAGACCGGGGTTTTTTCAAACCCCGCACTTTACAGCAAGTGACACGCACAGTTTTCCAGTCCCAGTGTAAATTTTGGGATGAGGTTGCGAATTTGGTTCACATGGTGTGGACATGTCGAAGTCAAAACGATGGTTCTCCCACTAGAATCCTGGGACTGAGGATTCTAGTGGGAGAACCAGCCCAAGACGTCGCCCCTAACTGTCGGCCGGAATCCCTTGGGACGCTTGCTGCTGCAGCGTCCCAAGGGATTCCGGCCGACAGTTAGGGGCGACGGGCCATGCCTGAACAATTGACTGACTTTTTAATAAAGTTTTCTCTCTCTCTCTTTCTTACTTTGAAACACTGACTTTTGTTATTGGTGTCTTTTACCGTCCACCTAACCTAATCGCGGACTCTTTGGTTTCCCTGAGTGCATTCATCCAAGAAATAGCTCCTCATTCGCCTAATCTAATATGTATGAGCGCTTTTAATAACCCCGATATAAACTGGACGTCGTTATCTCTGCTAGGTCATGCTTCCCAACTTCACAGAGAAACATTGAACTTTTCACTAACTTCCGGTCTAAAGCAAATAGTGACGCCACAAAAGGCACGGCGATTTTAGATCTTGTCTTCTTCAGCCCTAGAATCTGTGATTACGGTTACGTGTGCACTGTTGTGGATGGCATATCGCATCATAAAGCTGTTTTTGCATCTATTTCATGTCCTGTACCGAAAGCCCGATACATCTATTCTACTTTCCGCAATATGAGCCATGCTGATGATATTGGTATTATTGATACACTTAACACTTTTTTTGCCCAGTTTGAAGCGATTAGTAATTCCGAAGATGTTGATACTTTAACAAAATTCTTCAGTGATCTTATTTCAAAGTGCATTATACATTTTGTGCCGTTAAACACAAAAAAGACGAATTCAGAGTTGCCTTGGATCACACGGGAAATTTTGCACCTGTCGCGACGTCTTGGGCTGTTGCGGTGTGCTAAACGAAATGGTGATGCTGTTCTTGCCGCACAATTCATTTCTCTGAAGGAGGAACTTCGAAGCAAAACAAATTATGCTCGTGATTTTTAATATCAAGTTACACTCCCCGGTTTACTTAGAAATTATCCACATAAATTTCGGAAGTCTGTCCTACCGATAGACTTTACCACTGACACATTTGAAATAAATGACACAATTACAGGCGATACAGCTCTTATTGCAGATGCATTCAATGATAACTTTCAGTCTATTTTACACTTGATAACTCCGTTGTTCCTCCTTTTATAGGGCGTACTCGCTGTTCTATGACAATATTGTTGTTTCAAATCAGGGTGTGCTGATTCTCATTTTAAAACTCGATCCGAAGAAGAAAAGTACTCCTGATAATATAGACAACGCATTCCTTCATAGGTACTCCTTATGGACTGGTCAGTATTTAACCATTATCTTTCAGAAATCTCTGTCGACGTCTGTTGTCCCTACGACATGGAAATTGGCTAAAGTTCTTCCGTTATACAAATCCGGAAAAAGCAGTCCTTATTGAATTATAGGCCCATCTCTATCACATCCCATTGTAAAATACTCGAACACATAATTTTCAAGCAAATCATAGAATTCTTAGATTGCAATAATGTTTTATCTGATGCCCAGCATGGTTTTCGACGTAGGTTTAGTACCATAACCCAGCTCAGTGAATTCGCTCATGACATCCTCCAGGTTCTTGATGCTGGTGATCAAATTAACACAGTATTCAGACTTTTGCAAAGCTTTCGACAGTGTTTCACATTACGAACTGCTAAAAAAGCTCACTGTTATTCTTAAAAATGAAGCATTAGTAAACTGTACTTGTTCTTTCCTATCCAATAGGTCTCAGTACGTACTATTCAAGTCTTTTCATTCCTCCACTTCCACTGTAACGTCCGGCGTCCCTCAAGATTCAATATTGGGCCCTCTTTTGTTTCTAATTTTCATTAACGATCTACCAAGTAATGTTCCTGTTAAAATCTGCATATATGCTGATGATTGTGTTTTGCATCATACAATTAAAACTGCTTATGATCACACCATTTTTAAAACTGCTCATGATCCCATCATTCTTAACGATTCATTTGCTTTATTTCAATCATGGTGTGACACTTGGCAAATGCAAATCAACTTTTGAGAAATGGTATCTATGTCATTTTCCAAGCGTTCTTCCCTCTCTCGATTTACCTATTCGCTTAATGGTTGCCCTCTCGGAATGGTTTCACAATACAAATATCTAGGTCTCCATTTCAATCAGGATTCATCTTGGTCTCAACACATCGATCTCATGTGCAACCGTGCGCTTAGAAAATTAGGCTACCTACAACGCACTTTACGTTCAGGACCTCTCAGCCTACGACTCCTATTAGAATATGCATCTTAGAATATGCATCTTAGAATATGCAATATTAGAATATGCATCTGTTGTGTAGAACCCACACAGGATTTTGGACATCAACAAAATATAATCTGTTCAGAAGAAAGCTGCACGCTTCATTTATCGTTGCTTTGACAGGTATTTTTCACCAAGTTTCCATCGTCCTATCTTACCAGTCTTACCTAGCTACCAGTCTCTCTTCCCGTCGATATGTTGAATGTCTGAAGTTTCTTTATACGTTAATTATTTCCCCGCGGTTCCCTCTACTCAGCAAGTATATAGCACACGTTAGACCAACGACCACCCGAAATTACCATGAGTTAAACATGTCTACTTTCGTTCATCGTACAGTGGCGTTGAAGTATAGTTTTTTTGTTCATTCTATTGAATCGTGAAGTTCTTTGCCTGGTTACGTTCGATCTTTATCACTGGATGAATTTTTATTGTATATTACAAAACATTGATGTAGAGCACACTTGTTATGCTATTCTATGTATGTATTTGCCCACTCCTGCGATAGTCCTGTGGGGCTGCAGTATGTTGAAATAAATAAATAAATAAATAATTAGACTCAGCTAGAGCTTTCTAAGGCACGGGACAAGTCACCCCGGAAAAGGAGACACAGACCCAAGAGTTAGTGGGATAAGGAAGTCAAGAGAGCCGTAGGAAAACGTCAGGAAGCCTCTAGGGAACACAGACATGCTTAGCAGAGGGGTAAACCGACAGATGATGTTGAAAGAAAATGGGATATCTTTCTAAGCTATAGAAGAGAAGCATTCCTCTGCTCAATGAAAAGATTAGAAGAAAGGAGGCTCAGAAGCTAGCAGAAATACAACAAAGGATAAAAAAGCAGCAGCAACATTTTGCAACCATTTAAGATCCCTGAGTAATGAGACAAGCTTAGAGAAGTGGTTTGTAACTACAGTTCAAATTGTTAGGATTGAAGGGGACGAAGCAATGAATACTATATAAGAACAAGGATGACAAAATAATTCAACAAGAAAGTGCCTTATGCGTTTTAATAGACAAGTATGGATCAAGTGGCGCAGTGGCTACATTTTCACGAGTGTGGGAAAGGGCTGAGAATGGGGTTCCTAGTAGTACATCAACAGGCCCTGACGGCATCCCAAATATGCTGATAGTTGAATTGCGTCCCAAGTCTAAGCAGGCTTTGACAGAGGCAGTGAGCAGAGCAATATTCCATGGTGAAGTTCCTGATGGATGGAAACTTAGCAAGATGAGCATGACCTATAAAGGAAAGAGGGACAAAGCTGACATAAACAACTATAGTCCTATAACAGTGATCCTATATCCTATAACAGTAATCCTATTCTATAACTTCAGTGACTTTGAGCGTATCTATCTATCTATCTAGCCACCTAGCATATTTAGCTCTCAAGGACGTTCCAATAATGGTATCGATACCAAACTTGGTATGGCATAACATCACTGTATGAAGAACATATTTGGCTGTGAACAAGGCTCCCATGTGGGGAGCGAAAATGTCTTTTTAACTTTTGTGTATTTCACCTTGGTCGGCGTTTTTGTTATTTTTCAACAGTGACATCAGTGGTTTAAAGGCGGGTGATGCAGATAATAAAGGAAAGACTTCAGGCATGAATAATGGATGAGGGGGTGCTGAAAGCAATCTGTACTCACTGACGCAGTGCATCGGAGTAGCAGAAAAGGAACACAGCTCCTGTGGCTAGCATTTTTAAATGCGAAGCATTTCTTAGCGAACTTCGGCGACTTTGAGCATATATATCTATCTATCTATCTAGCCACCTGCGACATTTAGCTCTCCTGGCTGTTCCGATAATGCTATTGATCCCAAACTTGGTATGGCATAACATCACTGTATGAAAAACATATTTGACTAGTCATAACATGAAAATCATGACATGTATGTCATGATCTACATTTCATGGTTTTGCCGCTCTTGCGGAGGTTTCGTTCACATGGCATGTTGTAAAATTGGTATGGAAGGCATGACTGCATGGGGAACACAAGCAACAGACCCTTACATGAAAATCATGACATGAGTGTCATGTAACAACATGACTACATGCCACGCTCATGATGTGCTCGGGCGTTTGGCTAGCGTCATACATAACAAGTTTGGTATTACTATACTTGAATGGATGACGAAGTTATGTGATTGGTGCAACCATGATAATCATGAGATGCGTGTCATGTAGCAACATGACTACATGCCACGCTTATGATGTGCTGGCGGCCGTTTCGCTAGCTTCACTTATACCTAGTTTGGTATTACGGCACGTGAACGAATGACGAAGGTATGATACTGGTGCAAACATGATAAACATGAGATGCATGTCATGTAACAGAATGACTACATGCTACGCTCATGATGCGCTTGCAGCCGTTTCGCTAGCTTCACATCTACCAAACTCGGTATTAAGCAACGCGAACGGACGACATAGGTAAATGACACATCCAAACATGATAACCACGACATGCGTGTCACCTAACAACATGCTACATGCCACACTGATGATGTGCTCGCGGCCGTTTCGCCAGCTTCACTTATGCCAGATTTGGTATCACGTCGCGCTAACGGATGATGAAGGTATGTGATTGATGCAAACATGATAATAATGAGATGCGTGTCATGTGAGTACATGACTACATGCCATAGTCAAGGCCCCAATACATTTCAACGCAACGCGGTGCACCTGCTCGCGGGCGTTTATTTTGTTGCGTCATGCTGGCGTTACCATGCCAGGTGCCGGTCCTGCCATATACTCGCAAGCGCGCACTGTGCTGCTTTGATGCAAGCCCATTTCAGCGTGTCCGGTGTCCCTCCTTCACAAAAAGAGGGAAACACAGTGTCGTCTTGGTAACGCATCGGTGCGAAATGCAGCATGTCGCATTTCACGCCGGTTGCTGTCAGGCCGTGCCGACAGACGCTGGTCGCGCCTGGCGTCTGACGATAGAGTGCTCGCGTTTTGCTAACGTAGCGTCGCTGTTCACAGCGTGTGCACGTCTCAACGCTACATTGAAGTATATTGGGCCCTTCATGATGCGCTCGCGGCAGTTTTGCTAGGTCCACATATACCAAATTTGGTATTACGTGACGTCAATGGACAACGAAATATGTGACTGGTGCAAAGATGATAATCCTGACACGCGTGTCATGTAAGAACATGACAACATACCAGGCTCATAGCGTGCTCGTGGCCGTTTCGCTAGCTCCACATATACTAAATTTGGTATCACGTGACATGAACAGATGATGAAGGTAAACGACACATCCAAGCATAATAATCATGACACGGAAGTCATGTACCGCATCATTTACCTCTATCTTGTAATGTTGTGCTGATTGTAAAGTGACGTACAACATTTCTCATTCGTGCTTCGCCTAGCATCGATTGCCACTGTGCATGGGATCTGCCAATTTTTTAGATATTAAGAGAGCGTACGATAGTGTGGTTCGAGAGGCCTTGTGGAGAATACTGGACACACCAGGTGTGGAGGATGGAGTCCCTGTAAGCTCTTAAAAATATCGATAAAAGTAACAAGGTAGTTTTAAAATGGGAAAAACAGGTATCCAATCCCACAGAGATAAAACGGGGGCTTAGGCAGGGGTGTCCTCAGTCACCCTTGTTATTCATGATGTACCTACAAGGATTAGAGGGGAGTGGACTTGGCTTCAACCTCTCTTTCGTCAAACAAGGAAAACTCATTGAACAGGCACTACCAGCATTGATGTACACAGATGATATAGTGTTGATGGCTGACGACAAGGAAGATTTGCAGAGACTAATTGACATCTGCGGTGATGAAGGAGATAACATAGATTTGAGATTCAATAAGGAAAGATCAGCAGTCTTTAATGTTAATGAAGGCAGTGAGCTTACGATACAGGAAGTCATGCCTGAGATAACGAATAAATACAAATATCTGGGCGTACGGATAAGCAATGGGACCGAGCATCTAAGGGAACACGAAATATATGCAACGACTAAGGGAAACAGGAATGCAGAGGTGATGAAAAATAGGGTACTATGGAATTACAATAGTTATGATTGAGAGGAATTTGGAAAGGCGTCATGGCTCTTGGTCTGCCTTTCTGCAATGCGGTCTTGTGCATGAGATCAGAGGTTGAAGCAGGATTAAAAATTAAGCCACTATGAATAGGTAGGCTTGCTTCAGGAGCTCACAGAAACACACCAAATCAGGGAGTACAGGGTGATATGGGATGGACATCATTCAAGGGCAGGGAAGCTAGCAGCAAGATAAAATTGAAGAAGCAATTGAGAGAAATAGGGGAGAAGCGTTGGGCTAGGAAGGTTTTCAGCTACTGCATACATGAAGAATGTCTATATATTGGAGCAAGCGAACTAGAAAATTGACGAGTAAACGCTTAGAAAACAGCAGGGGGCCAAGCCAAAAAGAACTACCGTTTAAGAAGAAGGTGAAGGAAACGGAGACCGATATGTGGAGAACTGGCATGATTAAGAAGTCCGCACTAGAGATCTATCGAACTTTTAAGCAGAAAATTTCCAAGGAAAGGATCTATGATAATACTCTGGGTAGTTTTCTACTGTTCAAGGCCAAGACGAGAGTATTGCAAACCAAGACATATCAGGCCAAATACGAAGGGGTAGACACGGTATGCAGTGCAGGTAGAGGGGAGGAGGAAACTGCCGAACACTTGATAATGTTGTGTAAAGGGCTTCGCCCTATAGTTCAGGATGATGGCGCAGACTTTTTCAAAGCACTGGGGTTTAGGGACAGGGAGGGCAAAATAGACTTTAATCAGGTAGAATTAACTAGAAAGAGGTTATCTAATTTGTGGCTAAAGTCAAGGCCCGAGTGAAAATTAAACCATTCACTATAAAGTACCAGTCCTCAACTTTACTATTTAAAGGAAAAAAAAGATAAATCTAGTTTTCGGTTCACTAAGTACTACGGCTAGGTGGCGTTAGCCGCCAGCCGATCAAAAGGGTATAGCCATATCAATCTGCCAATCCATACTTGTCTGTGTATCTGCGGACCACATATATTGACATCACTGTCGCCTTGGAGCAGATTGACTTGGTGCTGACTGAGCTGGAACAGATGGGAACTGCCGCAGAGGCAGAATTCCACAACATATTTTTTCTATGTCAAGACAGGGCGGCGAAGTCCGGATAGGATTGTGAGATTCCAAGGATGGTAGGAACACAGAGATACCAGGCAAACTACAACTGAAGTTCTGTGGAAGTTTTATTCATTCTGTACATAGATGACCTAAAAGCTTCCGTTAAAAGGCGCTCTGCAAACTATTAGAAAACACTGCAAAGCTTGCCAATTGTGTTGCCAAAGCACGCCCCCAAAGGAAAATTTGAATCTGCACAGCTGGCCTTCGATATTTAGCCGAGATATGACAACAGCTCCTATCCTTACACAAAAACGTGAATGGGAAATCTAGAAACCCAATTGGTAAGCCATGCAAGAGGTTAAAATTCCCCAATTTGCGGCGGATGCTTCAGCCGCAAAGGAAAGCCCTCTTTCCGGACATTTACACACTCCTCAAGATATTGGCAACGCTGTACAGCTGCAGCTGATACACAACAGTACAGCTGCTGCAGAAAGCAGCTTCTTGACGCTGAAAAAGTGAAAACGTATTTGAGGAATGGGATGGCAGAAGAGTGGCTTGATGATCTGGCCCTTAGGTCCACTCACCAAATACAAGTCAGGGCCGACGAAGTTATCGTAGTGCTTTTGGAGAAATCGTGACGTATGAAAATTATAGTGTGAACTTCCGTCTTCGGCCAGGCTACATGTTTGTTTTTCTTTGCTTTTCAATTGACTGTTACTTCATTGTAAAAGCATTGGTGCGGCCATCGTTTAAAATTGCTTGCTAAAATGAGTGGTAGCATTCGGTCTATTGTGTCAAGGAAGTATTTGTTTTAAGTTCTTTGTTCAATAAAATTGTTTTCCTGAATATGTGTGTTCTTTATTTAAAAATTTCTGTCATAAAATGTTGTCTTAACATTCAGTCTTCACAACAGGCCCATGAAAAACAGGCTTGTTGTTAAGACAGTGTGTGAGAAGTTCGGCAGAGAAAGCGTCCAATATTTATTTAGTTTTTTTTGCGGCACATAACGTAGACAGGCCTCCCCCCCCCCCAATCTCCTTTCTTTTTTTCCCGTCAATTGTTTTCCCATTACTGACTGTGTGAACTTCTTGTTCGAGATCGCTAGTTAACTCGCCTTTTAAACTGCATTCCACTTTGCTCTCATTTTCTTCCGATAGTCAAGGACCTTTTATATTCCAAGGCAACTTTCTTTCTATTTGCCATAAAAAGCCTTTCTTTTGAACAATTAGGCTTTGCCCCTCCCTCGAAAAAGAATCCTGGCTATGTGCCTGACGCAAGCTACTGCTCACACAGCGACTAGTCTGTCTAATGCCGTCGCATGTGGGAAACTCTTAGATGAAACCCAGGTTACACGGTACAAAACAGGTCATGTTTCTTTGTGCGCTCCTGACATGGAGGGCTTAGTTTCTGGTTCTTAACAGTCCTGCACAGCGAACAGAGTTTCATGAGTGCTGAATAAACGGCCTCGACACTGGCCCGTGCGGCAGCTTTGTTGATGTGGTGAGACACCCCGTATCGAAGAGTATTACTGCTAATTTCCCTATTTGGTTATGTAGTTAGAGTGAGGTTGAAAATCGCCACAGCTTAGATAGGATGACTTCCGCTAAAACAGGTAACTGTTCAGGAACGCCTGTTGTCATCAATCGCAGGACTTGATGCGAGAAGCTTATTGCAACTTGATGGGAGCAGGACCTAATTATAGCATTTTTCATTGCAGACAACGCAGTGGCCCGTTTGACGAGTTCGGAATAGTGCATGGAAGAAGGCCCTTGTCTAAACGAGGGTATGCTTCCAGCACCTGGGCACAGCACTGTTGTACAACTTGAGGCCAAGAAAACGCATTTGGCCGTCAGCGGGGTGCTTCTTTGGGAAACCAAGAAAGGACGTCGATAAGTGGGCAAAAATCTTGTTGATCTTCTCAAAAGCCTTTTCAGGGGTCGCCCAGAAGAACACCAGAAAATCATCGGCATACCTGAGCGTCCTCACGCTGCCAAACGGCCCATTATCTCCTTGCAGCTTTCTAATGTATCAGGCTAGAAGCAGGTCACTTAGAATCGGGGCTGTGTAACGTTAATAAAGTATGTGCTTTTGTTCATAACTGCGCATGTTTTCATGGTTTGATATAATCGAAATGCTTTTTTGAACTTACCTTTGTAATTGAGTGCAATTTTTAACTACAATTAAAATTATTTTCAAGAGTGGGACAGTCAGTTGAATAAATGCTATAATTGACCTTCTTCACGGAATTTGTGCTGCTTTTGTTGGGCTCATTTTGTGATGATGACTTGTTTGTTAGCTCAGTAGCAGGTGCAAATTGATTCTACGGGGCAGTTGAATTCTGAAGAGTGCCTTGTGTGCATGTCGTCCTACCTTTGTTTTCTTTATTTTTTACTTCTAGCCAAAGGCCACAATACATAGCCAAAGGCCTCTGGGGAAACAAGGTCAAATACAATTGACATATAATTTAAGACACAAGACCTTGTCTGGTACCTTGTTTTATTTTGTAGCTCGATACACATTTGGAAGGGCAGCGTGCATTTGCCCGCATACACCAGCGTCCTGTCCTCGAAGGACAGGCGAATCATTGGTCAACACTTCCTAGAGCTCTCACGTTAAGTCCAACAGCATACAGTGTTGCACTCTAAGCTGCATCAAAATTTTTCGCCTATCATTAATTTTTCTTAAACCCATGCATTTCTACGAAATTGACTTGCCATTCTGATATCACCACTCCATTAGTACACTCTTCTAATCTTTATGTAGTTTTGATATTTTCAGCTTGGTGCAATAGATGGCAAGGTGATCGAAACAAAATACATTATTGCAGGTGATACCTGAGAACAAAAAGATCGAAAGTTGAGCTAGTTGGTAGGGGTTCATCATGAAGGAAGGCATAGGGTGCAAATAGAGAGACAAGAGGTCTCATCTCCGTGTATTACAATTCCTGATGACCTGTCAAGAACTGTGACCCGCTGGTGCCCAGCTCAACAGAAACGGCCTGCAACTTCTTGACATAGTCCATGGTAATGCGAAGAATCCGAAGGAACTCGTCGACATCAAAGCGGTAGTTCGTAAACTTTGCAGGTGCTCCGAGTGTTGGGTGGTGGCCCTTAGGAAAAAACAACACGAAGAGTCACGCAGGGAAAAAAACGAAGCTGCCATGCTTGATAGAAGGTCAAGCAACCTCTTCGATAAGGTGAATTCAAAGAGGAACCTGTCACTATTAAAGCACCCGCCAAACGCAATGAAAAATAAATATGTGAGCTTATGAAAGCATAAAAGCAATAACAAACCAGCTTGTGCATATTCTTTAAGCAGCACTTTCACACTTGAAGAAACGGAAAAACCAGCTTTGGGAGCCATATTCAAGAAGAGAGCACGACAGACAAATACTGCTTCCAGCGTGCGTCTTCTCATCTTGTGTACCCGTCCTTAAGCTGTTTTTTGTTTTAAGTATGTACCAACAGGCCCAGCAACAGATTCTCCATCACTAACATGATTAGGAGAAGCCCACAGTGTAAATTAGTCTACTCACACAAGGTGCAAAAACGTAAGAATTCTCAAATGAAAACATGCTTCTTCGTTGTACAGCCTGTTTTCAAAGCACATAGGCCCACCCAAAGTGCGTCATTCCCAATGACACAGCACAAAATGCAAAACGCTTATAACAGGACAAGTACCTTGGTGAGTTTCAAATATGCATAAATTTTTTGAACAGTCATATGTAGACGGGAGGCAAGAGTGCATTTAGTCCCTGCTTTTCAATGTGCACAGGCGATGCAGTCACCAGTTTGAGCATTTGATCTCTTCATGATGATGATGTGTGGTGTTTTATGGCGCAAGGGCCTATTGATGGCCAAAGAGCGCCTTTTCAATGAGTATAGAGATGTGGACAATGATATGTTGCGTGGCTGTATAGGGGCCTTAAAATTCCTCGCGATAATGCGGGTAAAAACATAAGTAATAAAGACATGACAGTGGCGTGATATGCATATTAAAAGGGTGACAAAGGTTTTGATAATAAAAACATGCAAAAATATTTGGCACTAGCACACTTGCCTCATCAGTGCCCTTGTGTCCAAGGGCTGCGAGACATGTGCTTTTAAATGTAATCACAGCAGCAGCGACCTCTCTTGAGAGGTCACTCTACGCAATGCCTGGGTATAATACATGGTAAAAATTAACATCCCTTAAAAAAGCTAACAATGATTTATGGGTGAAAAGTGGTTCCCTACCGACAAACATTGCAGGGTGTAAAGGTATATGTTGTCGGTAGGGTAATGGGAAGTGTTGTCTTCTTAGAATGTCTAGCTGTTTACATTGGATTAAAACGTGAAGAACTGTTAAAGCCTCACCACATTTATCACACAATGGTGGATCACCACCGGATAAAAGATGTGTGTGTGTCGTGTATGTGTGCCCTATCCTGAGTCTTGTTAGTGTTATCTCTGTTAGACGTGATTTTGATACTGGTGGCCATTGGCCAAGGTGTGGCTTGATAACGTGTAGTTTGTTTTGTGAGTGTGTATCCCACTTGCTCTGCCAGTAGTCCCTGAGGTTTAGTTTGAGAGACGGCTTAAGATCAAGGTCCGGGATTGATATGGATGTAATGGCGGTGCTCTCATGGACGGATGCAGCGAGCTGATCCGCCCTCACGTTGCCTTGGATCTCACGGTGCCCTGGCACCCAGCACACTACAACATGTTGTTTGTGCGTGTAGAGTGTGCACAAAATGGAGTAAAGTGAGACAAGGACTGGGTTTTTTTGTTTTTTAAGACTGTGCAGAGCCTTTACCACACTGAGGGAGTCTGTATAAATTACTGCTTTTTGTATTTGTAATTGTTTGATGTGTTTAGCTGCCACCAGTATCGCGTAAGCTTCCGCTGTGAAGATACTTGTGCGTGGATGTAGAGGGCCAGCATCCGAAAAGGATGGGCCGACCGTAGCGTAGGACACAGAGGAGTTAGTCTTGGAGGCATCTGTGAAGAACTCAGGACATGTGTATTTGTGTTGAGTTCCAGAAAGTATGTTCGGATATGGGCAATAGGTGCATGTTTTGTAACCTCTAAGAAGGACACATCGCAGTCTATAGTCTGCCACTGCCACGGTGGCGGGTATGCTACAGGAGCCATTAAACTGTGTTCAAGTGACACTTCAGTTTCTTCAGCTAGACACTTCAGGCGAATTGAGAAGGGCTGCCTCATCGAAGGCCTGTTTTGAAACAGAGTTGAGCTCGACAAATCATTAATTGTAGAGTATGAGGGGTGCTTCTTGTCTGCTTTCACCTTAAGGAAATAAACAAAAGACATGTAAGTTCTCTGCAGATGAAGCGACCACTCATTTGACTCAACATAAAGGCTTTCTACGGGGCTGGTGCGAAAAGCACCCGTAGAAAGGCGGATGCCCAAATGGTGCACGGGGTCAAGCATCTTCAAGGCACTTTGAGTGGCATGGTCTAAATTTCCGGAGCCCTCCACTACGGCGTCTCTCATAATCATATAGTGGTTTTGGGACGTTGAACCCCACATATCAATCAATCAATCACTTTGAGTGGCAGACTGATAGACAACGGCCCCATAATCTAAGCGGGTACGAATAAGGCTTCTATAGAGGTTCATGAGGCATTGCCTATCACTACCCCACGTAGTACGTGACAACACTTTCATAACATTCATGGCTTTTAAACATTTTGTTTTTAAATACTTGATGTGCGGTACGAAGGTGAACTTGTTGTCCAAGATTAAGCTTAAGAATTTATGCTCGGCTTTGACGGACAGACGTTGCCCGTTCAGCCAAATGTCAGGTTCCGAGTGCATGCCTCTCTTTCGAGAGAACAAGACACACGTGGTTTTCTGTGGGTTAAGTCGAAATCCGTTTTCGTATGCCCATTTGGAGACCTTATTTAAACCCATCCGAACCTGCCGCTCACACATGGCTAAGTTGCATGACTTGAAGCCAAGCTGAACGTCATCGACATATGTACAATAGAACATATTGCGGGGAATGGACAAGTGCAAAGAATTCATTTTGATAATAAAAAGTGTGCAACTAAGCACGCCACCTTGTGGCACGCCTGTTTCCTGGACAAATGTTTGGGAGAGCACACTGCCTAGACGGACACGGAATGTCCGGTTTGACAGGTAACTTTCGATTATATGAAACATTCTTCCGCGCACACCAAGGTGGGACAGGTCTCTTAGAATTCCGAAACGCCATGTTGTATCATACGCCTTTTCGATATCGAGGAACACAAAGAGAAAATATTGTTTATGGACGAAGGCGTCTCTTATCTGTGCCTCGATACGAACGAGGTGGTCTGTGGTGGATCTACTTTCTCGAAACCCGCACTGAAATGGGTCGAGCAAATTGTTTGTTTCAAGAATATGTAGAAGTCGGCAGTTTATCATTTTTTCGAATACTTTGCACAAGCAGCTTGTAAGTGCAATAGGCCTATAACTTGAAGCTAAAGAAGGGTCCTTGCCCTCTTTCAAAATGGGAATAATAATAGTCTCTTTCCAGGAGGTAGGGATAGTGCCAGAAAACCAGATAGCATTGTATAAACAAAGTAAGGTTTTTCGTGTTTCGGCTGGTAGGTTTTTTAACATTTCATACACCACACGGTCAGAACCTGGGGCAGAAGTACTGCAGGAGTTTAGAGATGTTCGGAGCTCAGCTAGACTGAAAGCTTGGTTATATGACTCGTATCTAGTGGATTTATGTTCTAGTTTCTGCTTTTCTATTCTTGTTCTGTATTTTTGGAAAGTGTCAGTATAGTGGGACGAGCTGGATACCCGTTCAAAGTGTGCACCGAGGAAGTTTGCCTGATCTTCCAAGGTATCACCCTGAGTGTTTACGAGTGGAAGTGTGTGTACTTGTTTTCCTGCTATCCTACCGACCATGTTCCAGACTTTAGCCTCCTGTGTGTATGAAGTGATCCCTGACAAAAACTTCTGCCAGCTTTCTCTTCTGGCCTGCCGACGCGTTCTCCTGCCTTGAGACTTTATTTTCTTAAAGCTCTCAAGGTTTTCCGCTGTCGGCGAGTTGCGCAGCAACCTCCATGCCCTGTTCTGTTCCTTTCGCGCATTACGACACTCTGTGTTCCACCATGGGACGTGTCGCTTGCCGGGCTGTCCAGATGTTTGTGGGATGCATTTGGCTGCTGTGTTAATAAGGAGAGCTGTGAAGTACTGCACAGCTTCATCTATGCTTAGCGTACATATGTCAGTCCAAGATAAGTGAGCTTTGTTATGAAACTGTTCCCAGTCGGCTTTGTGTATAAGCCATTTGGGAACTCGTGCAGGATATTCGTATGATGTTTTTGTACTCAAAACGACAGGAAAATGACCGCTTCCGTAGGGATTATTTAGAACTTTCCATTGGAGTAATGGTACAAGTGATGGAGATGCGATGCTGAGATCTATGGAAGAGTAGGTTTTGTTGGCAAGGTTATAATATGTTGCCTCTTTCCTATTCAACAGACAGGCGCCGGAGGAAAAAAGGAACTGTTCAATGAGACGACCTCGTGCGTCGCAGCGAGAATCACCCCATAGACTGCTATGAGCATTCAGGTCACCAAGGACCAGTAAGGTTCGGGTAGTTGGTCTATTAAGGACTCGAATTCTCGTTTTCCAAGACGGTGGTGTGCGGGTATGTACAGAGAGCAGATGGTGACGAGCTTGTTGAAAAGAACTGCTCGAACAGCCACTGCCTCTAGTGTTGTTTGCAGTGGTAAATGTGTGCATGCTACTTTTTGATTAACAATAATGGCTACACCGCCGGATGATGCCGCAGCATCATCTCTGTCCTTTCGGAAGAGAACATACCGACGCAAAAAATTCGTGTTTTTAGATTTTAAATGAGTTTCCTGTACACACAGTACTTTCGGCGAATGTTTGCAAAAGAGCTCTTGAACATCATCGAGGTTTCTGAGGAGTCCTCTGACGTTCCAATGTATTATTTGTGTTGCCATATTGGAGGTAACGTAGTGCTGTGTGTAAGGAACAATGGGTGTGTCTGCTTCTTAAGCTAAGCGTTAAGACTCAAAGAACAGGGCCGTCGTCGGGCCCCGTTATTGGCTTTTTATTTCGTTTGGCGCGCTCCAGGGAGCTACGCCGATCTTTCTGCACCAGGGGTGCCGTGGTGTCCATTGCCTCCTCAGAGGCACTGCATGCCCGCAGTTGCGAGCTGATGTTTTGGGCTTGGGACCTCGCCTGGTGAGACGAGGCCTTCATATCGGCCGACCCTCGGGTCTCCTTCACCTCGGGGGGCGAAACCTTCGGTCCTCTTGAGCTAGAGGTCGAAGGAACCTCCTTTGGTGCTGGGATACCCTGGCCGCTGCAAGAGTTTGCAGCGGCCTTGGTTGTCGCCGTGGGGACGAGTGGCAGGGCAGCCTTGGCTGTTCCCGCCGTGGGTGGGGGCATTGGCGACCACCTGGGCACACTGTGCCTGGCATGGGCAGTTGCCGCAGGCCGTTGTAGTGCTGCCCCCTGTTGCACTACATCGGAAAACGATGGTTTGTTTGTGAAAAGCCCAGATACTTGTTGACGGGCTTCTCGGAAAGTAATGTTTTGTGTGATTTTGATTGTAACAATTTCTTTTTCCTTTTTCCATGTTGGACAGGTTCGGGAGTATGCGGGATGGGCACCATCGCAGTTTGCGCAGTGGGCCCCATCCTCCACCTTACACTCGTCTGTAGCGTGTCCTGTGGTGGCACACTTTCCGCAGGTGAGTTGGCCGCGGCAACTCTGAGAGCCGTGACCAAAACGCTGGCATTTGAAGCAACGTCGCGGGTTGGGAATGTAAGGTCTCACATTCAACTTCAAGTATCCTGTTTCGAGATGTTCAGGCAGGGTGCTGGTGCAAAATGTCACAATTATGTGTTTTGTTGGGATTTCCTTCTTATCACGCCTAATTTTGATTCTTTGTACTTGTGTCACCTGCTGGTCCTTTCAGCCCTCGAGGAGCTCACCTTCAGTCAGGTCAAGCAAGTCTTGATCAGATACAACGCCTCGGGAAGTGTTGAGTGAGCGGTGTGGTGTAATTGAGATAGGTATGTTTCCAAACGATTCTAGTTTTGAGAGGTTTTCGTACTGGCTCTGACTTTTTACCTCGAGGAGGAGATCCCCACTGGCCATTCTTGTAGCGTGGTAACCTGGTCCAAGTGTAGTGGTGAGGCATTTGGAAACAACGAAAGGCGAAATAGTTCTGGCGTTCTTTTCAGCGGTTTCACAATGGATTACATGGTAGCGGGGAAAGGTTTCTTTCGGTTTGCTGAAATACTTGCAAAAGTCTTCGGTGCGCCCTCTCTTCGGGAGAGGACGATCATGCAATGCAGGGAGAGAAGAAAAAGCCATAAACTAAATGTGAGTTCGGCAGCCATGCCAGCCGCCCACCATGAAGCCCAACACGGGGACGTGACAAGTCCTAAATATATATGAGGCATGTCAACGTCAGCTGTACACAGCCGCTATAACCAAATGTATTGTGCCCAAGACAGAGCACATACACAAGGTTAACCCTTGCCGCCAGGAAAAATCGGAAGTAAATTAAAGAGAGAAGAAGACAGGATTGATTTAAAGATGACAAAAGACTAAGATGTAGAGAGAGAGAGAAATAGGAAAAGGCGACTACCGATTTCCCTTGGTTGGGTCAGCCCAGGGGTGCCGTCTACGTGAAGCCGGGGCCAAAGGGGTGTGTTGCCTCTGCCAGGGGGCCTTAAAGGTCCAATCACCCAGCGTCAGCTCAACCCCCAGGATCCCCTTTTCCCCGGACACGGCAAAGCCACGCACGGCTAGGCGTGGGAGGGAGTAGAAACTCCCCCGTTAGCTCGGGTCCGTGGTGTCGCTACACACCAAACGCCTGCTTTAACAGGCGCCCCTGCGGGGCATTTGATCTCTTCAAGTATTCAAAATTATATTGGTTTGGCGTTTCCTATCATGTCCAAGGACCGACAGCTTGATAACCACAGAAAGAACATTCAGTTAACCATTTTGCCTCTCTTTTGGCTCTCGTATCCTAACAAACAATGTCCTAGACTGTCGCTGATGTACCCTATTCACAGCCAGGAGTGTTGACTAAGGAAGCATCAGGATGGGCACCGAGGTGCCATGCTTTCTCGAGTTACAGGAAATCAGTATGTGCCATATTTAACACAGTATACCTTTAGTGAAGAAATATGCAATATCTCGTCACCAACATTGTCCTGCACAACAAAAATAAATCACAGTCTCTATGATCATGCAGCAAAGGTTGTGTTGATAGCTTTTGAGGTGGTTCAAGAAACATTGAGGTGCCAGCAGCAGTACCTAGCTGGCAATATTTGGTTACATTATTAGCATGGAACATGAAAAAAAATTGTGACGCCCCAGCAGTTATATAGTCGATATATAGATTTTTGGCTTCCGAGAAAACTACCTGAGTAAGTTTAACAGGATGCTGGTACATAATTTGAATGGCTTAAGTAAGCAAAACTACCACTACGTATGTACACACTTTTCTTATTTATATTCCAAGTTTTTGCACCAGAAAGCTCCTTCTAGATATGCTGAAGGTTTTCAAGATAGTTTAGGTGTCACCTTGTCGTTCAAACTACCGTATATACTCGCATAATCCTCGCACTTTTTTTGCCGGAAAATTGATGCAAAGTTGGGGGGTGCGAGAATTACGCGGGGAAAACTTTCCACGAAAACGTAAAGAGCGAAAAAGAAAACGAAGGGGCCGCAAATCGGGATTCTCACACCAGCAACTTACAGCAAGCTTTAAGAAATACTAATTAGAACTTACCTCAACAATAAAAGCAGAGATACAACACAAGACAAGATTTAATAAAGACACAAAAAGTGGAAGCAAATAGTCGAGAATTAGAATACTGTACGCAAAGCTTGCGGTCGTTGCGGGCGTAGCGGCAGCGTCGCTCAAGAGGAGCCCTCAAAAGGTAAGAGTGGGATGTCAGTATTGGGCTGATGGCTTTTAACAGAATCGTCCACAGTTTCCTTTTGAAGAAATAAAGTTTACCATCAATCCCAGTTTTAGGCATACGGCAGACCCAACGCGCCTTGGTGGCTTTAAGCTGCCGTCACCAGTAACGAACACAAAACTCGTAGACTCTGAAGGGCCTACCGGCGGCCCTGTTGCCATTGTTTAGTGCATGATCTATCACTTGCAACTTGAAAGCAGCTGTACAGCTTCAGTATCGCCTCATAACGTGACAAGATTACCGACACAACATAGAAAACACGACGCAACGCACACTGGCCACTTCGGCTTGACTTGGATTGAATCTCTGTAGAATAGTACGCTTGATGCTTAAAAGATGGCGCCAGATGGCGTGCGCTATCATCATCAGTGGCTGGAAAGAGCAGACGACATTATCGCAGCAGTTTTCGGGGGTGCAATAATTACTCGAGGAAAAAAGAAATGGTATTTTTGTTGGGCGATGTGGGGGGTGCGAGAATTATGCGAGTAAATACGGTACCTTATGATCAATGCCTACAGTTTCTGGCTCTTCAATACATATCTTCACTTGAATACAACCTTTGGATGTTCTGCCCCATATCAGCAAAACCACTTTTAAGTTACAAGTCATCACATTCTAAAACAGTCAAAAATGGCATTGCACTTTCTCGCTTCCATTGACCTCTCAATAAATCATGTAGGCACCTCATTGGCACTAGCGTCTCCCTTTGATTAGATAGACGTCTCCGTCTCCCCGCCTCAGACCTTAGTAGCCCAATGTGAAAAGCTTTTGAAGCTGGTTAAAGCATTGTATCTATCATAACATAAGGATGAATAAAAAGAATGCTGCTGTCCTTTCATTTGCACACAAGCTTTCCCATTGTCTAAAAATGAAAAATCGGTGTACACTACGGCATACAGTTGCTTTAAGCGCCCCTAATGAACTACTACGATTTGCGCTGCCGTTCGCATTAAAATTGATAAAAGTCTTACCTCGTGATAAAGGGAATGTAGCACAACACAGCACAATCAGTTTGTGTCATGCACTTCAGGTGTTTACAGTATCCCAGTGACAAGTCGGCAAGTTACATCGAACAGACGCGCTTGCTGGAAATGCACGCGCCTTTTTATAGATAGAGAAGGAAAACGAAGATGTTAAGGGGAGATGCAGGTCGAAAAACGCGACATTTTTTCAAAATTACTGATTTTTTATTCTCGCCTATTTTGATAATGTTAGTACCTCTATTGTTATGAAAAAAATAATACAGGTCGAGACTTCACTGGAAATGCTTTAAAACTTCATCTAAAGAGCACAAGGTGCCTGTTAAAAGGTGGCAAGTGTGCAGTCTTCGAGCACCTTGCCGCCGATAATGCGCCGCCGCTAGCCATTGTTGATCGCATGAGTCGAAATTCGAGCCTCACTCTTCACATAACAACAGTTTCTCTCGCTGATGCAGCGCAAGAAATAATAAAAAGAATCACTGTTCTGCGCATTTTTCGAGTGCCGCGACTGGCTTATTACATGGTACTAATCGGGGACCGCCATTGGCCGCTGCGCGCCTGTATGTGCTGTGAAACCTGTTTGCGGGGTTCATGTCATGTCGAGCAGCGCAGCTGAACAATGCTTTTCTCGTGTAATTATCTCCGTTATGAATGAAAAAGGCATTGCTCGCAAGTGAAAGCTGTTGTGCGGCGAGCTCTGTAGGAATAGGCTACGAGCCGCTGGTCCGATTTGCGGCAGTTGTGGGCTTGCAAAAGCCAATGCATCAAAGTCGTTCACACCTGTCAGCCAGAAAGTTCGTGATGCGGCAATGGATGACACCAGCGCCAATCTTGAGAGGTCGAAAGAGCTCGCAGTGAGAGAACTTAGCAGGGATGACATTGCCATTATTTGCGACGGTATGTGGCACAAACATGGCTGCAAAATGGCATGACACTGGACTTAGTTTGGATTTCGCAGTCCTGTCGAACTTCTTCCTAGCTTACATTTGGCACAAGGCTCTGCCAAATGAAGCGGAAGTTTGGCAAGCGTTTCATGGTCCTGTCTGCGAGGGAAATGTCTGTGAAGAGTGTGCCAAAAGCGCCGATAGGGACAAACTCATGGTGCTAGCGTATTTTAGTCGCAGTGGCCACAACAAAAAGGATTGTTCTTTTTGGTGTGCAAATTTCATCTGATTTAATAATATCTTTCATAAATAAAACTCAATGTTAACTTTAAAACTCGTTTTTCTCAAAACACAAATTTGTCATATTTTCCAATGTGCCCCTCCTTTTTCGGGCGCTTCTAGTACAGTAAAAGCTCGTTAATTCGAATTTCACGGGACCAGAAAAACTGTCCGAATTAACCGAATAGACAGGAAAAACAACATTTAAAATCAAGCTGCAGAAGCATACCTTTATTTGTTGAAGAATTTTGTAATTGTCGTCTGCGTTTTCGCGCAGATTCTGGCTGACATCACAATTTTTCTTAACTGTTCCAAACGGCCAACAGCACGCAAGCTGTCGGGAGTGTTCAGGCAAGCGTCGTCTAATAATAACAGCCCCTCCGAGACTTCCCGTGTGGTGCGATGAGGTCGCGGCGGTATCTCCTCGCATGATTCTTTGTCGGAATCGTGGACTTCATGGGCCCCCGTGACATCTTTAATAATCTCTTGATCGGTCACGAGACCACTCGTGGCGACACCATGATCAATCGCTATGTAGTCCTGAAAGGTCACATCTGTGGGAAGGACAGCATCGAAAGTCGGGCAGTCGCCGTCGGTGGACTCGGCTGACACCTGCTCGATGCCATCGTCAGCTACTGCTGCATGCTCGGGCCTCACAAAACCGCTGTGCCGAAAATAGTTGGCGATGACTTGCGGCGGAGTGTTTTTCCACACGTGGGCGATGATGTGCACTGCGCCGAGTAAGTCTACTCGATACAACTTTCCAGCTTCTGAGCATAGAATCATTCGCTCTAGCAGGTGCTTGCGGTACTTCGACTTACCTTCTTAGTAGTGAATGATACCCTGGTCCATCGGCTGAAGAGCAGACGTAGTGTTGGGCGGCAAAAAAACTACTTTGATGCTCTTCAGTTCGACTGTACAGTTATGGGCACTGCAGTTGTCAACAATCATAATTATCTTGCGGTCCTTCGACGTGAAGTGCCGGTCTAACTGATGCAGCCAGCCGCGAAAAATGTCCGATGTCATCCATGCCTTCCTGTTCGCTGTGTACTCGACAGGAAGGCATTTGACGTTCTTAAAACAACGTGGCTTAAGCGCCTTCCCGACGACAAGTAGTGGCAAGCGCTCCGCGCCAGTCATATTGGCGGCAATAAGCACAGTTATCCTTTGCTTGCACTTCTTGCCACCAATACACGCGTCCCCTTTGAAAGTCACCGTCTTGTCGGGTAGAGCTCTGAAAAATAGAGCAGTTTTTTCTGCAGTAATCACGTCACATGGTTCATATGCGGCGATGTACTCCGGCAGCTTCACATTTCTCCACTCAGTGGTCACGCTTTCGTCAACACTGGCCTTTTCGCCGCACACACTCCTGAACACAAGTTCGTGTCTGTCTCGAAACCTCGAAAACCACCCTTCTGACGCTTTGAACGGTTCAATGTTAATCATTGCAGCGTACTTCTCACCTTGCGCCATGATGAGAGGTCCGCTCAAAGGCAGATGCGCGTTGCGACAGCCAGTTATCCACCAGAGCAAAGCTTCTTCGAGCTGGGGATGAGCTGCAATTCGCGACCGCTTTCTAGAGGCATGAAGCTTCTCGCTTTCGAAGGCTTGTCGAATCTGTTGTTCATTTTTCACGTACGTTCCCAACGTGCTCCGCTTCACGTTGTACTTGGTCATAACCTGCTGTCGCGATTCGCCGTTCTTCAGTGCTTCCAAAATTTCCACTTTAGTCGCCAAGTTCTTCGCAACGTAGTTCTGCGGCTTTTTCAGCGTTGCCATCACTGTAGCGCAGGATAGTGGTGGCATGCAAAAACGGTCACAATGGAAGAAAAAGAGAACTCCGCAAGAAGAGATGGTTCCGACACGACAACACAAGGGAAAATGGCGTCGGAGGCGCTGAGTGGAGAAGAAAGAAGACGCCGACGTTCAGTGTCGCTGCGATCGCCCCCACTAGTTGATGATGATGGCGATGCCACTCAGGTTTCAGTTTCACTCCAGTGGTGCCAGCGCTGCTTTATCACACTTTTGTGTAGCAGCAGCCGTCAGCATTTGCCCCAATTAGGCGGTGCGGAGCCGAATTCCGACGAAATAACGAAGGTTTGGTCCCATAGAATAACATGCACTTTGGCCGGGACCAATAGACCCGTCCAAATTATCCGAATTTCCGAATTAACGGGTGTCGAATTAACGAGCTTTTACTGTACTTGGACCTGCATGAAATTTTGCCCAAATTTTTTTCAAAGAATGACGAATGCAATTATCAAGAGTAAATTTCAATATTTTATTGTATAATGAAAAAATTGTATGTATACCTTTACTAGGATAGGTGAAGTATGGGCTTTTTACATCTATTATTTTTCACGTGTAATACATATTTTGTATGTGCCTCCTAATTAGTTGTTTGCACTCTACACTTTATTTGAAGCATTATAAACTATGAATGGTAGAGAATTACAGAAT
>NW_027465119.1:42500-50361 GCF_043290135.1 Rhipicephalus microplus | reverse complement strand
CGACTCGACGGCGTCGTAGAGGCCCACGACGCGGTTTTCCTTAACGACGTCTCGGCGTGGCACCGACAGGTTAGAACGGCCGACCAACGTTCCCTGTCCGCCGTTCGGCTCAGTCGAAGGGCTCGGCGACTTCGGCAACGCTGCGAAGCCGCACGGTGACGCACGCCATGTCCCCATTTTTTTTTTTCTTTCTGCGTCTGCCGGGGTGCCCCTATAATAGCAGCGATAAGCACCCAGACCGCCGTGGGTCGCTCGCCCCGGCTGACGTGGTTTTTCGTACTCCTGCGGCGGTCGCCGTCAAGCACGTCCAAATACGCTACTTTCGTGGGCGCATTCACGCTCTTTCGCTTCGCCGGAGTGCCAGCACTCACTCTGCCAAAAACGGCGAACATCCGAGCGGCGGTTCCCACTTTTGCGTCGGCGTCGCAAACCCCGCCCCGGCAGACGAGGTTTGCCGTACTCGTGCGACGGTGGCCGGCGGGCACGTCGAAAGACGCCGATATCGTGCGCGAATTGGCGCACCTTGGCTTCACCGGAGTGCCGCCACTGACTCCTCCAAAAACGGCGAAGATCCGAGCGGCGCTTCCCACTTTCGCATCGGCGTCCCGAACTCCGCCCCGGCTGACGCGGTTTACCGTACTCGTGCGACGGTCGCCGGCGAGCACGTGGAAAGACGCCGATATCGTGCCCGAATCGGCTCCGTTCGGCTTCGCCGGAGTGCCAGCACTGGCTCGGCGAAAGACGACGAACATCCGAGCGACGGTTCTCACTATTGCGTACGCGTCGCAAACCCCGCCCCGGCAGACGCACTTTGCCGTACTCGTGCGACGGTCGCCGGCGAGCACGTAGAAAGACGCCGATATCGTGCCGGAATCGGCCCCGTTTGGCTTCGCCGGAGTGCCAGCACTCACTCGGCCACAAACGGCGAACATCCGAGCGGCGGTTCCCACTTAGCCGTCGGCGTCCCGAACTCCGCCCCGGCAGACGCGGTTGCCGAGCTCGTGCGACTAGCGACCGCGAAGCCGTCTCGCGACGCCGCTTTCGTGCGCGGCTCCCACTGCGACCTGGGTCACCCGAGGTCGACGAGCAAAAAAGAATGTCGAAAAAAATTTTTTTTTTTTTTGCGTCTGCCGGGGTGCCCCTATAATAGCAGCGATAAGCACCCAGACCGCCATGGGTCGCTCGCCCCGGCTGACGTGGTTTTTCGTTTTCCTGCGGTGGTCGTCGTCAAGCACGTCCAAACACGCCACTTTCGTGGGCGCATTCGCGCTCTTTCGCTTCGCCGGAGTGCCAGCACTCACTCTGCCAAAAACGGCGAACATCCGAGCGGCGGTTCCCACTTTTGCGTCGGCGTCGCAAACCCCGCCCCGGCAGACGAGGTTTGCCGTACTCGTGCGACGGTGGCCGGCGGGCACGTCGAAAGACGCCGATATCGTGCGCGAATTGGCGCACCTTGGCTTCACCGGAGTGCCGCCACTGACTCCTCCAAAAACGGCGAAGATCCGAGCGGCGCTTCCCACTTTCGCATCGGCGTCCCGAACTCCGCCCCGGCTGACGCGGTTTACCGTACTCGTGCGACGGTCGCCGGCGAGCACGTGGAAAGACGCCGATATCGTGCCCGAATCGGCTCCGTTCGGCTTCGCCGGATTGCCAGCACTGGCTCGGCGAAAGACGACGAACATCCGAGCGACGGTTCTCACTATTGCGTACGCGTCGCAAACCCCGCCCCGGCAGACGCACTTTGCCGTACTCGTGCGACGGTCGCCGGCGAGCACGTAGAAAGACGCCGATATCGTGCCGGAATCGGCCCCGTTTGGCTTCGCCGGAGTGCCAGCACTCACTCGGCCACAAACGGCGAACATCCGAGCGGCGGTTCCCACTTAGCCGTCGGCGTCCCGAACTCCGCCCCGGCAGACGCGGTTGCCGAGCTCGTGCGACTAGCGACCGCGAAGCCGTCTCGCGACGCCGCTTTCGTGCGCGGCTCCCACTGCGACCTGGGTCACCCGAGGTCGACGAGCAAAAAAGAATGTCGAAAAAAATTTTTTTTTTTTTTTTGCGTCTGCCGGGGTGCCCCTATAATAGCAGCGATAAGCACCCAGACCGCCATGGGTCGCTCGCCCCGGCTGACGTGGTTTTTCGTTTTCCTGCGGTGGTCGTCGTCAAGCACGTCCAAACACGCCACTTTCGTGGGCGCATTCGCGCTCTTTCGCTTCGCCGGAGTGCCAGCACTCACTCTGCCAAAAACGGCGAACATCCTAGTGGCGGTTCCCACTTTTGCGTCGGCGTCGCCAACCCCGCCCCGGCATACGCGGTTTGCCGTACTCGTGCGGCGGTGGCCGGCGGGCACGTCGAAAGACACCGATATCGTGCGCGAGTCGATGCTTCTTGGTCTCGCAGGAGGGCCGCCACTCACTCCTGCAAAAACGGCGAAGATCCGAGCGGCGCTTCCCACTTTTTCGTCGGCGTCGCAAACCTCGCCCCGGCAGACGCGCTTTGCCGTACTCGTGCGACGGTCGCCGGCGAGCACGTCGAAATACGCCGATATCGTGCCCGAATCGGCCCCGTTTCGCTTCGCCGGAGTGCCAGCACTCGCTCGGCCAAAGACGACGAACATCCGAGCGACGGTTCCCACTATTGCGTACGCGTCGCGAACCCCGCCCCGGCAGACGCGGTTTGCCGTACTCGTGCGGCGGTGGCCGGCGGGCACGTCGAAAGACGCCGATATCGTGCACGAATTGGCGCTCCTTGGCTTCACCGGAGTGCCAGCACTCACTCGGCCAAAAACGGCGAACATCCGAGCAGCGGTACCCACTTAGCCGTCGGCATCCCGAACTCCGCGCCGGCTGACGCGGTTGCCGAGCTCGTGCGACTAGCGACCGCGAACGCGTCTCGCGACGCCGCTTTCGTGCGCGGCTCCCATTGCGACCTGGGTTACCCGAGCTCGACCAGCAAAAAAGAAGGTCGAAAATTTTTTTTTTTTTTTCTGCGTCTGCCGGGGTGCCCCTATAATAGCAGCGATAAGCACCCAGACCGCCGTGTGTCGCTCGCCCCGGCTGACGTGGTTTTTCGTACTCCTGCAGCGGTCGCCGTCACGCACGTCCAAATACGCCACTTTCGTGGGCGCATTCGCGCTCTTTCGCGTCGCCGGAGTGCCAGCACTCACTCTGCCAAAAACGGCCAACATCCGAGCGGCGGTTCCCACTTTTGCGTCGGCGTCGTAAACCCCGCCCCGGCAGACGCGGTTTGCCCTACTCGTGCGACGGTCGCCGGCGAGCGCGTCGAAAGACGCCGATATCGTGCGCTAATTGGCGCTCCCTGGCTTCTCCGGAGTGCCGCCACTCACTCCTCCAAAAACGGCGAAGATCCGAGCGGCGTTCTCCACTTTCGCATCGGCGTCCCGAACTCCGCCCGGGCTGACGCGGTTTACCGTACTCGTGCGACGGTCGCCGGCGGGCACGTCGAAAGACGCCGATATCGTGCCGTAATCGGCCCCGTTTGGCTTCGCCCGTGTGCCAGCACTCACTCGGCCAAAAACGGCGAACATCCGAGCAGCGTTTCCCACTTTCGCATCGGCGTCCCGAAGCCCGCCCCGGCAGACGCGGTTTGCCCTACTCGAGCGACGGTCGCCGGCGATCACGTCGAAAGGCGCCGAATTCGTGCACGAATCGATGCTTCTTGGTCTCGCAGGAGGGCCGCCACTCACTCCTGCAAAAACGGCGAAGATCCGAGTTGCGCTTCCCACTTTTTCGTCGGCGTCCCGAACTACGCCCCGGCTGACGCGGTTTACCGTACTCGTGCGACGGTCGCCGGCGGGCACTTCAAAATACGCCGATTTCGTGGGCGCATTCACGCTGTTTCGCTTCCCCGGAGTGCCAACACTCACTCTGCCGAAAGCGGCGATCATCCGAGCGGCGGTTCCCACTTTTGCGTCGGCTTCGCAAACGGCGCCCCGGCAGACGCGCTCGTGCGACGTACTCGTGCGACGGTCGCCGGCGAGCACGTCGAAAGACGCCGATATCGTGCTCGAATCGACCCCGTTTCGCTTCGCCGGAGTGCTGCCAGTCACGGCGCAGAAAACGGCGAACAAGTGTTTTTTTTTTTTTTTTTCCTAGAATTTGTGTTATAGAAGGCACATTTGATATCGGACGATAATTTTCAACTTTATCACGCGCACCGATTTTCGTGTAGAGGTTTGCAAGTTTATGGGAATTTCTCCACTTGGAATAATGCGATTTAGTAGTACTACGAGAACTTCATGGATGTACTCAAGGGTACGGGGCAAGTCAGTTACGTCAACACCTGCAGATTTTTTACACTTCAAACTGAAAATTGTTGGTTGTGAGTCCTCGTGTGATATTAAAGGCCGATTCGCTAACACATAGAACAAAGAAAGAAAGGAAGAAAAAACGCCCGCGCTCGCTCAAGAAACCTGGGTTCGCAACAAGTGGCAACAACAAGCAACCGAGCGAGTGCGCCAAAACCCGTGGCGGCCGAACAAACGCGAAGTCCCAACCGCGTCAGCCGGGGCGGCACGGGACAGGAAAAATCACTTCAGCCGGGGCGGCGGGGCACCGAATAAACCTCGTCACCTCGTCGCAGGATAAAAGAGGAAACAAAAAGTCTAAACAGCGTCTGCTGGAGCGAATGCGTAATAAAACAACAACAACAACAAAAAAAAAAAACACCCGCGCTCAAGAAGTCTGCAATCACCACAAAAGGCGACTGTGACCGAGCAGCGTCAGCCGGGGCCGTGCGGAAACGGAAAAACCGCGACTACCGGGGCGTCGAGGCACCGAAAAATCCACTTCAGCCGCGGCGAAAAAAAAAAACAAAAAGAAAGACGGAGGGGGGGGGGGGGAACCACGTCTGCCGGGGCGAAGGAAAAAAAAAAAACGCGTCTGCCGGGGCGAGCCCGGGTGCGGCACCACCGGGAAAACTGTGGCAAACAGACATGGCGATCGAGTGAGTGGGCCGCCAGCCAGGCTCAGCCAAAAAGTGCAAAGTCCGAACTGCGTCAGCCGGGGCGGCAAAAACCACGTCAGCCGGGGCGGCGCAAAAAACCGCGTCTGCCGGGGCGGCACGAAACCGCGTCAGCCGGGGCGGCGCGAAAACTGCGTCAGCCGGGGCGAAAGAAAAAAAAAAAAAAAACGCGTCTGCCGGGGCGAGCCCGGGTGCGGCACCACCGGGAAAACTGTGGCAAACAGACATGGCGATCGAGTGAGTGGGCCGCCAGCCAGGCACAGCCGAAAAGTGCAAAGTCCGAACCGTGTCAGCCGGGGCGGCAAAAAACCGCGTCAGCCGGGGCGGCGCAAAAAACCGCGTCTGCCGGGGCGGCACGAAACCGCGTCTGCCGGGGCGGCGCGAAAACTGCGTCAGCCGGGGCGAGCCCGGGTGCGGCACCACCGGGAAAACTGTGGCAAACAGACATGGCGATCGAGTGAGTGGGCCGCCAGCCAGGCTCAGCCAAAAAGTGCCAAGTCCGAACTGCGTCAGCCGGGGCGGCAAAAAACCGCGTCAGCCGGGGCGGCGCAAAAAACCGCGTCTGCCGGGGCGGCGCGAAAACCGCGTCTGCCGGGGCGGCGCGAAAACTGCGTCAGCCGGGGCGAAAGAAAAAAAAAAACGCGTCTGCCGGGGCGAGCCCGGGTGCGGCACCACCGGGAAAACTGTGGCAAACAGACATGGCGATCGAGTGAGTGGGCCGCCAGCAAGGCTCAGCCAAAAAGTGCTAAGTCCGAACTGCGTCAGCTGGGGCGGCAAAAAACCGCGTCTGCCGGGGCGGCACGAAACCGCGTCAGCCGGGGCGGCGCGAAAACCGCGTCTGCCGGGGCGGCACGAAACCGCGTCAGCCGGGGCGGCGCGAAAACTGCGTCAGCCGGGGCGAGCCCGGGTGCGGCACCACCGGGAAAACTGTGGCAAACAGACATGGCGATCGAGTGAGTGGGCCGCCAGCCAGGCACAGCCGAAAAGTGCTAAGTCCGAACTGCGTCAGCCGGGGCGGCAAAAACCGCGTCAGCCGGGGCGGCGCGAAAACCGCGTCTGCCGGGGCGGCACGAAACCGCGTCAGCCGGGGCGGCGCGAAAACTGCGTCAGCCGGGGCGAGCCCGGGTGCGGCACCACCGGGAAAACTGTGGCTAACAGACATGGCGATCGAGTGAGTGGGCCACCAGCCAGGCTCAGCCAAAAAGTGCTAAGTCCGAACTGCGTCAGCCGGGGCGGCAAAAACCGCGTCAGCCGGGGCGGCGCAAAAAACCGCGTCTGCCGGGGCGGCACGAAACCGCGTCAGCCGGGGCGGCGCGAAAACTGCGTCAGCCGGGGCGAAAGAAAAAAAAAAAACGCGTCTGCCGGGGCGAGCCCGGGTGCGGCACCACCGGGAAAACTGTGGCAAACAGACATGGCGATCGAGTGAGTGGGCCGCCAGCCAGGCACAGCCGAAAAGTGCCAAGTCCGAACTGCGTCAGCCGGGGCGGCAAAAAACCGCGTCAGCCGGGGCGGCGCAAAAAACCGCGTCTGCCGGGGCGGCACGAAACCGCGTCAGCCGGGGCGGCGCGAAAACTGCGTCAGCCGGGGCGAGCCCGGGTGCGGCACCACCGGGAAAACTGTGGCAAACAGACATGGCGATCGAGTGAGTGGGCCGCCAGCCAGGCTCAGCCAAAAAGTGCCAAGTCCGAACTGCGTCAGCCGGGGCGGCGCAAAAAACCGCGTCTGCCGGGGCGGCGCGAAAACCGCGTCTGCCGGGGCGGCGCGAAAACTGCGTCAGCCGGGGCGAAAGAAAAAAAAAACGCGTCTGCCGGGGCGGCAAAAAACCGCGTCTGCCGGGGCGGCACGAAACCGCGTCAGCCGGGGCGGCGCGAAAACCGCGTCTGCCGGGGCGGCACGAAACCGCGTCAGCCGGGGCGAGCCCGGGTGCGGCACCACCGGGAAAACTGTGGCAAACAGACATGGCGATCGAGTGAGTGGGCCGCCAGCCAGGCACAGCCGAAAAGTGCTAAGTCCGAACTGCGTCAGCCGGGGCGGCAAAAACCGCGTCAGCCGGGGCGGCGCAAAAACCGCGTCTGCCGGGGCGAATGCAAAAAAAACAAAGAAAAAAGCCCGCGCTTAATCAAAAGAAAACAAAGAAAAAAGCTTGCGCTTAATCAAAAGAAAACAAACAAAAAAAGTTCGCGCTTAAGCCTGGCGGTGGAACCACCGGGGCAAACAGACCTGGCGATCGAGTGAGTGGGCCGCCAGCCGGGGTGAGCCAAAAAGTGCAAAGTCGGAACCGCGTCAGCCGGGGCGGCGCGAAAACCGCGTCAGCCGGGGCGGCGCAAAAACTGCGTCAGCCGGGGCGGCACGGAAAAACGAAAACCGCGTCAGCCGGGGCGGCACGGAAAAACGAAAACCACGTCAGCCGGGGCGACATCAAAATGAGGAAAAAAAAAAAAAACTGCCTTAGGACACCTGCGTACACTTTCATGCGTTTGGGCATATCTCTCTGTAACACGCGCGCCCCTCGTTACGCGCGGCACTCTGTTTTCTCCGACACCCATATTTCGGCGGCATGTGGCACGCGCGCCCGTCCCTACGCACGGCACACCGCAGTGCTTTCTCGATATTTTTCTTTTCCTCCAACACCGTCATCTATAGGCTTTTAGTGACCTGTTGCTCGTGGCAAAAGTTCGCTAGCTCTGACACCTCTTGCATGCGCACCGTTTTTGCGCACGGTGCTATGCCGCAAAGCACGGCAGCCGCATGCGTTTCTCTCAGGCACCTCTTTTTTGACACAACGCTGTGGTGCTTAGAAACACACCCGCCGCTTTTGCGCACAGAACTCCACCGTACAGCACGGTAGTCACGTTTGTTCCACACGAACAGCAGTGTGCAT
>NW_027465119.1:25000-37500 GCF_043290135.1 Rhipicephalus microplus | reverse complement strand
GGACTTGCACCGTCGCAAACACCCGAGAACGTCGCCTCCCATACACCACATTTCCCGACCGCCTGCAAGGACGGGGGATTCGGTGCTGGGCTCGGTCCCGTTTCGCTCGCAGCTACTCGGGGAATCCCTGTTGGTTTCTTTTCCTCCGCTTAGTGATATGCTTAAATTCAGCGGGTTGTCTCGCCTGATCTGAGGTCGACAGCGGATACATTCGCTTCCATCAACTTCCTGCACGACCGCGTGCGCTCGCCCTACCAAGTGCGCCCGCAACCCTGTACAGGGCCACTTCTTCACAAGGCTGGCAATCGGCTTCCCCGCTGCACGCGTGCGGCGCACAACCGGTGTGACGTGGAAGTGACGGGACACGTTCGTAAACCCATCGCGAACCGAGTACGACGCCCTACCAAGTGCGCCCGCAACCCTGTACAGGGTCACATCTTCACAAGGCTGGCAAGCGGCATTCCGCTGCGCGCGTGCGTCGTCCGAGCAGTTGCGTGATAAACGACCGTGTCGAAAGCCCAAACACCGCCGAGGCCAGTCGCCGCCGCCGCAAGGGCAGCCACGCAGCCTGGCGAGAGGCATCGTCTCGTGTAGCGTCGCCCCCGCCCCAACTGGAGTGGCCCAGTTTTTTGAACGGGACGGGAACTGCGAAGCACTTAGACCGACGGCGGACTACGACGAGAACGCCTTAAGCTTCGCCAACGTTTCGCCAACTCGTGCGGGAGACTTTTTCCGCTTCGCGGCAAGTCGTCGCGCCGTGCTCTCCGCATCAACCGCGTACGCAGCGAACCGCAAACGTCGGGCGCAGCCTCCTCACCTCCCTGCGCTTTGCGCGCGAACGTTCCCTGTTCGCGCGGCAAAGCCTGGAGGAGGCACGGCCCCGCAGCGTGTTCGAGCGCCCGGTCTACGGGACACCCTGCTTACTTCGAGGGCAACAAGCGCAACGCAAGGCTGCGATCTCGCGCACTTTGCGCACGGCTGGAGAAGCTTTGCTGGCCGGCTTTCGCTCCTCGTGTTTACCGTGCGTTAAAGTTGCGCGTCCGTGGCTCTCGCAGCTCTTGCGCGCCCGGTCGCAGAGAGGAGTACGCAACCTCGACCGCACTTTCCCTGCAGGCTTCCTTCCGACTCGAAGTCCTGCGGCGGTCTCAACGAGGTGCCACATCCTCAATGCAGTCGGTCGCCCCTGTTTCGGTTGGGCTCTGGCACGACGGTCGCCACCGTCTCGCCCTTGAGTGGCCGCTGTTGGCGCTCGCTGTGAGGTGTTCAGCGTGCTGTCCGTGTTGCCGACGCGGTCAAAACGAGTCGACGGCTCACGTTCCCTTGTGCGCCGAAGGCTCTCTTGATATGTGATCCGACCCTCAGACAGACGAAGCCAAGGGAAGACCCAAGGCCGCAATGTGCGTTCAAAGAATCAGTGCTCAGTGTGTCCTGCAATTCACACCAAGTCTCGCAGCTGGCTGCGTTCTTCATCGACCCGAGAACCGAGTGATCCACCGCTTAGAGTCGTGAAAAAGTGTTTGTTCAATTCCGTACAGTCAAAACCAAACGTTTCTGGCACTCGGCCAAACAGTGGCCAAGAAGGGCGCTTTTCAGCGCACGCTTGGACTCCAAAACTCTGCCGCGCCTTTTTCGGCTGCCGCAAATCGAGCAAACGGTGTGTTTCGGACGGCGTTTCGCTTCCGCTACTTGCGAGTGCTTTCGTGGTCCACCCCTCTATAAATACTCGGGAGGCGTCGAAGCCGGTTCTCCAAGCCGGACCCGTAGGTATCGTTGTGTGCTCGCTCTCATTGGCCCGCCTAACCAGAAAATGCCTGCGGTACACCCATTTGGATAAGAGTGCACGCAGATGCGGGCCTCGACGGCTACACATTTCCTCGGGCGGCCGCCTCCCGGCCTCCGTGGAGCGCGGGATGCACGGTCCCATCGACAAGCCTCTCCCGTTTTTACCGTGGCGTCGCGGTTCACCACGGCGGGCGGGTCGGTCTCCTCCGCATAAAAAGGGGGACCCCCGCTTTTTGTTCCACGAAATCGCACAAGCTTTTTTCGCATCCACGGTTTGCCACCGCACACCAAAATGCCGATCCGGCTGCCTACTTTAGCCAACAGGTGGAGCCAGGCGCGCCGTACTTGCGCGGCACTTCCCACGTCCACCGAAGTCGGTGCCAAGGACCACTTTCGGCGCCGGAGCCGCGTACGAGCCTACTCGAGGCGGAAGAACGAAGCCAGCAAGGGCCTGGCCGCAAGTGCGTTCAATTGTCGGGACGTCCAAGTCCCTCGTTCTTCCGTGCTTCCTCTTTCGGCAAGTCGTTGCGGCACCTTCCCAAAGCGCGCAGACCCGCTAATCGCGACGAGCGCGACGTGGCCGTGCCGCCTTTCCCTCGGCAGCAAGCAAAACGCCTGGCAACGTCGACGCTCCCCTAACCGCGATCTCGCACCGTGTTTCGTGTGGCGAATTCAAAAGCCGGCCGGCGCTGCTGCAACCATTACGGTCGGTACGCATACGCCGCGGAGGGCGGGACGGTCATCGGAGCGTGCGGTTCCTCCATCGAGTACTGCGCACCTCGGCCGTCGCATCGCCGTGCCATGACCGGCCGCGCGTCAACGCGAACCGGTGCCAGCGAGATCCCTCGCCTGCAAGAACCGACCGGCAGCCTCCGTCACCCGAGGACGCGGAGGCGCTTGCCGCGGACGGCGGGACGGTATGCACTGGTGCACAGCGGACCCGTCACATCGCCAGTTCCTTGACCGACCGCCGACGCTTGTGCCGTTCCTCTCGTACTTGGCAGTCGCCGCGCGATTGTCGGGTCTCGTTCTTGCACGCTCGAACGGTCGGGAGGGCACTCGGCTGGCGTTTCGGGAACGCGCAGCCTCGCCTTCTACCGACGTAACCACGACTCGCCGTTCGCGCTCCGCCGCTCCTGTTTACAGTACTAGGCGGTCCCGCAGCGGTCGGGTCGCGCATTTCGAGCGCTTCGAGCCACGGTGCAGTGGCGGGTTGAAAGCCGACCTATGAGTGCGTTGCGCCGTTTGTACCCGCGTCCGCCACCTGGCCGACCGTCCAAGGTCGCGGTGTTGGCGTCCGCTGGGCGCAACAATTTGTCACGGGGTGCCGCTCCACATTCAGGCAGCCCCGTGGGGAAAAGCCGACCCCGCGTCCAAACGGGGTCAGCGGCAGAAAGTGTCGGGCGCAGACGCAGCTGAGGCGCTCACCCTTCACAATCCGTTAATGATCCTTCCGCAGGTTCACCTACGGAAACCTTGTTACGACTTTTACTTCCTCTAAATGATCAAGTTTGGTCATCTTTCCAACAGACCGGCGCAACCGAAAGGCCGCGCCGGACATCGGTCCGAAGACCTCACTAAATCATTCAATCGGTAGTAGCGACGGGCGGTGTGTACAAAGGGCAGGGACGTAATCAACGCGAGCTTATGACTCGCGCTTACTGGGAATTCCTCGTTCAAGGGGAACAATTGCAAGCCCCTATCCCAATCACGAAAGAAGTTCCACGGGTTACCCAGTCTTTTCAGACAGGGATAAAGACACGCTGCTTCCTTCAGTGTAGCGCGCGTGCGGCCCCGGACATCTAAGGGCATCACAGACCTGTTATTGCTCTGTTTCGTGCGGCTAGGAGCCGCTTGTCCCTCTAAGAAGGTTGTAAGGTGCTGGGAACCCCGCACCTATTTAATAGGCTAGAGTCTCGTTCGTTATCGGAATTAACCAGACAAATCGCTCCACCAACTAAGAACGGCCATGCACCACCATCCACCGAATCAAGAAAGAGCTCTCAATCTGTCAATCCTCCCAGTGTCCGGGCCGGGTAAGTTTTCCCGTGTTGAGTCAAATTAAGCCGCAGGCTCCACTCCTGGTGGTGCCCTTCCGTCAATTCCTTTAAGTTTCAGCTTTGCAACCATACTTCCCCCGGAACCCAAATACTTTGGTTTCCCGGAAGCTGCCCGCCGAGTCATTTGAGTAACTCAGGCGGATCGCTGGTTGGCATCGTTTATGGTCAGAACTAGGGCGGTATCTGATCGCCTTCGAACCTCTGACTTTCGTTCTTGATCAATGAAAACATTCTTGGCAAATGCTTTCGCAGTAGTTCGTCTTGCGACGGTCCAAGAATTTCACCTCTAGCGCCGCAATACGAATGCCCCCGTCCGTCCCTCTTAATCATTACCTCGTATTCCAAAAACCAACAGAACAGAAACGAGGTCTTGTTCTATTATTCCATGCAAGTTTATTCAGGCGACTCGCCTGCGTTGAGCACTCTAATTTTTTCAAAGTAAAAGCACCGGCCATCTCGAGGCACACAATGAAGTGCACCAAGAAAGAACCGGCATGATGTTCAGTCCGAGCCGTCGCATCGGGTAGATGCACTACTCGTCTGGAACTGAGATCCAACTACGAGCTTTTTAACCGCAGCAGCTTTAGTATACGCTATTGGAGCTGGAATTACCGCGGCTGCTGGCACCAGACTTGCCCTCCAATTGATCCTCGTTAAAGGATTTAGAGTGTACTCATTTCAATTACGGGGCCTCAAAAGAGTCCCGTATTGTTATTTTTCGTCACTACCTCCCCGTGCCGGGAGTGGGTAATTTGCGCGCCTGCTGCCTTCCTTGGATGTGGTAGCCGTTTCTCAGGCTCCCTCTCCGGAATCGAACCCTGATTCTCCGTTACCCGTAACAACCATGGTAAGCAAGTAACCTACCATCGAAAGTTGATAAGGCAGACACTTGAAAGAAACGTCGCCGGCTCGTGGCCATGCGATCAGCACAAAGTTATCCAGAGTCACCACACAATACGGGCCGAAACCCGATCGATCTTGGTCTAATAAAAGCACCCGTTACCCAAAGGGCTCCAGGCTCACTGCATGTATTAGCTCTAGAATTGCCACAGTTATCCAAGTAGGAAGAAACGATCTAAGGAACCATAACTGATTTAATGAGCCATTCGCGGTTTCGCCTTATTTCGGCATGTACTTAGACATGCATGGCTTAATCTTTGAGACAAGCATATGATTACTGGCAGGATCAACCAGGTAATCGTTCGACTGCGCGTCCGTCCTCGCCCTCGGCGGGCCGGACGCAGTCTGTGTGCGGCGGAGGCCACCTTCAGGCGCCCCAACACGCTTATTTTGCACTCCGAGATGACGGCGTTCGAGCTCGCTACGGCACAACCTTCCCGAAAGACGAGTGGGAGCCGTGCGGCAAGAAGCACGTTCATGCTCGCTCTTTTTCGTTGCATCGACTCGGTCGCGCCGTGCGGGTTGCCCAAGCCCGCTGCACTGTCGGTGGACCGGCCGGAACTAGCAACGGAGCCGAGACTGCAAAGCCGCCAGACGACGGGTCACGCCCGCGTCTTCGGCGCTTTCGCATCTGAATCGCCCGAGGACGACACGGAACACACCTCGATATCGTGGTAAAACGGCACCGTCCGACAACCAGCCCCTAACGCATCAAGCGGATGAGGCTGCAGACGACTGCCGTGGATTCCCCTGGAGCAGACCCGAGGACACGCTTGACGAGGCCGAAGCCCGCCGCATATCAGACACCCGGTCGCTTTCGCGTACGCCGCTCACGAGAACCCCCACATAATAGCAGCGATAAGTACCCAGACCTCCTTGGGCCCTAATACGAGCGTACTCGAGAAAATTTCACCGCGGGTGTGCCCCGAAACGTGTGGCATGTTGAGCGTGCCACAAGTCTACGTCGCTCTCAAACCCGCCGAGGTCGTAGAATTTGCGACCCTACTCACGAAATTCCCACCGAGGATACGGCCGCAAACGTACCGCACCTTGGGTAGGCCACGAGTTTGTGCAACACTACGCTGACGGCACAGCACCGAGGTCGTGCGCGCACGCACGGGAAAATTCCGCCGCGGTTTCTGCCGAAAACGTGAGGCACCACGACTCTCCGCAAGTTCGCGTCGACTGCGAAAGACCGAAGTCGTGAACGACGTGTCCGCTACTCGCCGCCGACACGCTGGACACCAAACGTACAACGACTCGACGGCGTCGTAGAGGCCCACGACGCGGTTTTCCTTAACGACGTCTCGGCGTGGCACCGACAGGTTAGAACGGCCGACCAACGTTCCCTGTCCGCCGTTCGGCTCAGTCGAAGGGCTCGGCGACTTCGGCAACGCTGCGAAGCCGCACGGTGACGCACGCCATGTCCCCATTTTTTTTTTCTTTCTGCGTCTGCCGGGGTGCCCCTATAATAGCAGCGATAAGCACCCAGACCGCCGTGGGTCGCTCGCCCCGGCTGACGTGGTTTTTCGTACTCCTGCGGCGGTCGCCGTCAAGCACGTCCAAATACGCTACTTTCGTGGGCGCATTCACGCTCTTTCGCTTCGCCGGAGTGCCAGCACTCACTCTGCCAAAAACGGCGAACATCCGAGCGGCGGTTCCCACTTTTGCGTCGGCGTCGCAAACCCCGCCCCGGCAGACGAGGTTTGCCGTACTCGTGCGACGGTGGCCGGCGGGCACGTCGAAAGACGCCGATATCGTGCGCGAATTGGCGCACCTTGGCTTCACCGGAGTGCCGCCACTGACTCCTCCAAAAACGGCGAAGATCCGAGCGGCGCTTCCCACTTTCGCATCGGCGTCCCGAACTCCGCCCCGGCTGACGCGGTTTACCGTACTCGTGCGACGGTCGCCGGCGAGCACGTGGAAAGACGCCGATATCGTGCCCGAATCGGCTCCGTTCGGCTTCGCCGGAGTGCCAGCACTGGCTCGGCGAAAGACGACGAACATCCGAGCGACGGTTCTCACTATTGCGTACGCGTCGCAAACCCCGCCCCGGCAGACGCACTTTGCCGTACTCGTGCGACGGTCGCCGGCGAGCACGTAGAAAGACGCCGATATCGTGCCGGAATCGGCCCCGTTTGGCTTCGCCGGAGTGCCAGCACTCACTCGGCCACAAACGGCGAACATCCGAGCGGCGGTTCCCACTTAGCCGTCGGCGTCCCGAACTCCGCCCCGGCAGACGCGGTTGCCGAGCTCGTGCGACTAGCGACCGCGAAGCCGTCTCGCGACGCCGCTTTCGTGCGCGGCTCCCACTGCGACCTGGGTCACCCGAGGTCGACGAGCAAAAAAGAATGTCGAAAAAAATTTTTTTTTTTTTTGCGTCTGCCGGGGTGCCCCTATAATAGCAGCGATAAGCACCCAGACCGCCATGGGTCGCTCGCCCCGGCTGACGTGGTTTTTCGTTTTCCTGCGGTGGTCGTCGTCAAGCACGTCCAAACACGCCACTTTCGTGGGCGCATTCGCGCTCTTTCGCTTCGCCGGAGTGCCAGCACTCACTCTGCCAAAAACGGCGAACATCCGAGCGGCGGTTCCCACTTTTGCGTCGGCGTCGCAAACCCCGCCCCGGCAGACGAGGTTTGCCGTACTCGTGCGACGGTGGCCGGCGGGCACGTCGAAAGACGCCGATATCGTGCGCGAATTGGCGCACCTTGGCTTCACCGGAGTGCCGCCACTGACTCCTCCAAAAACGGCGAAGATCCGAGCGGCGCTTCCCACTTTCGCATCGGCGTCCCGAACTCCGCCCCGGCTGACGCGGTTTACCGTACTCGTGCGACGGTCGCCGGCGAGCACGTGGAAAGACGCCGATATCGTGCCCGAATCGGCTCCGTTCGGCTTCGCCGGATTGCCAGCACTGGCTCGGCGAAAGACGACGAACATCCGAGCGACGGTTCTCACTATTGCGTACGCGTCGCAAACCCCGCCCCGGCAGACGCACTTTGCCGTACTCGTGCGACGGTCGCCGGCGAGCACGTAGAAAGACGCCGATATCGTGCCGGAATCGGCCCCGTTTGGCTTCGCCGGAGTGCCAGCACTCACTCGGCCACAAACGGCGAACATCCGAGCGGCGGTTCCCACTTAGCCGTCGGCGTCCCGAACTCCGCCCCGGCAGACGCGGTTGCCGAGCTCGTGCGACTAGCGACCGCGAAGCCGTCTCGCGACGCCGCTTTCGTGCGCGGCTCCCACTGCGACCTGGGTCACCCGAGGTCGACGAGCAAAAAAGAATGTCGAAAAAAATTTTTTTTTTTTTTTTGCGTCTGCCGGGGTGCCCCTATAATAGCAGCGATAAGCACCCAGACCGCCATGGGTCGCTCGCCCCGGCTGACGTGGTTTTTCGTTTTCCTGCGGTGGTCGTCGTCAAGCACGTCCAAACACGCCACTTTCGTGGGCGCATTCGCGCTCTTTCGCTTCGCCGGAGTGCCAGCACTCACTCTGCCAAAAACGGCGAACATCCTAGTGGCGGTTCCCACTTTTGCGTCGGCGTCGCCAACCCCGCCCCGGCATACGCGGTTTGCCGTACTCGTGCGGCGGTGGCCGGCGGGCACGTCGAAAGACACCGATATCGTGCGCGAGTCGATGCTTCTTGGTCTCGCAGGAGGGCCGCCACTCACTCCTGCAAAAACGGCGAAGATCCGAGCGGCGCTTCCCACTTTTTCGTCGGCGTCGCAAACCTCGCCCCGGCAGACGCGCTTTGCCGTACTCGTGCGACGGTCGCCGGCGAGCACGTCGAAATACGCCGATATCGTGCCCGAATCGGCCCCGTTTCGCTTCGCCGGAGTGCCAGCACTCGCTCGGCCAAAGACGACGAACATCCGAGCGACGGTTCCCACTATTGCGTACGCGTCGCGAACCCCGCCCCGGCAGACGCGGTTTGCCGTACTCGTGCGGCGGTGGCCGGCGGGCACGTCGAAAGACGCCGATATCGTGCACGAATTGGCGCTCCTTGGCTTCACCGGAGTGCCAGCACTCACTCGGCCAAAAACGGCGAACATCCGAGCAGCGGTACCCACTTAGCCGTCGGCATCCCGAACTCCGCGCCGGCTGACGCGGTTGCCGAGCTCGTGCGACTAGCGACCGCGAACGCGTCTCGCGACGCCGCTTTCGTGCGCGGCTCCCATTGCGACCTGGGTTACCCGAGCTCGACCAGCAAAAAAGAAGGTCGAAAATTTTTTTTTTTTTTTCTGCGTCTGCCGGGGTGCCCCTATAATAGCAGCGATAAGCACCCAGACCGCCGTGTGTCGCTCGCCCCGGCTGACGTGGTTTTTCGTACTCCTGCAGCGGTCGCCGTCACGCACGTCCAAATACGCCACTTTCGTGGGCGCATTCGCGCTCTTTCGCGTCGCCGGAGTGCCAGCACTCACTCTGCCAAAAACGGCCAACATCCGAGCGGCGGTTCCCACTTTTGCGTCGGCGTCGTAAACCCCGCCCCGGCAGACGCGGTTTGCCCTACTCGTGCGACGGTCGCCGGCGAGCGCGTCGAAAGACGCCGATATCGTGCGCTAATTGGCGCTCCCTGGCTTCTCCGGAGTGCCGCCACTCACTCCTCCAAAAACGGCGAAGATCCGAGCGGCGTTCTCCACTTTCGCATCGGCGTCCCGAACTCCGCCCGGGCTGACGCGGTTTACCGTACTCGTGCGACGGTCGCCGGCGGGCACGTCGAAAGACGCCGATATCGTGCCGTAATCGGCCCCGTTTGGCTTCGCCCGTGTGCCAGCACTCACTCGGCCAAAAACGGCGAACATCCGAGCAGCGTTTCCCACTTTCGCATCGGCGTCCCGAAGCCCGCCCCGGCAGACGCGGTTTGCCCTACTCGAGCGACGGTCGCCGGCGATCACGTCGAAAGGCGCCGAATTCGTGCACGAATCGATGCTTCTTGGTCTCGCAGGAGGGCCGCCACTCACTCCTGCAAAAACGGCGAAGATCCGAGTTGCGCTTCCCACTTTTTCGTCGGCGTCCCGAACTACGCCCCGGCTGACGCGGTTTACCGTACTCGTGCGACGGTCGCCGGCGGGCACTTCAAAATACGCCGATTTCGTGGGCGCATTCACGCTGTTTCGCTTCCCCGGAGTGCCAACACTCACTCTGCCGAAAGCGGCGATCATCCGAGCGGCGGTTCCCACTTTTGCGTCGGCTTCGCAAACGGCGCCCCGGCAGACGCGCTCGTGCGACGTACTCGTGCGACGGTCGCCGGCGAGCACGTCGAAAGACGCCGATATCGTGCTCGAATCGACCCCGTTTCGCTTCGCCGGAGTGCTGCCAGTCACGGCGCAGAAAACGGCGAACAAGTGTTTTTTTTTTTTTTTTCCTAGAATTTGTGTTATAGAAGGCACATTTGATATCGGACGATAATTTTCAACTTTATCACGCGCACCGATTTTCGTGTAGAGGTTTGCAAGTTTATGGGAATTTCTCCACTTGGAATAATGCGATTTAGTAGTACTACGAGAACTTCATGGATGTACTCAAGGGTACGGGGCAAGTCAGTTACGTCAACACCTGCAGATTTTTTACACTTCAAACTGAAAATTGTTGGTTGTGAGTCCTCGTGTGATATTAAAGGCCGATTCGCTAACACATAGAACAAAGAAAGAAAGGAAGAAAAAACGCCCGCGCTCGCTCAAGAAACCTGGGTTCGCAACAAGTGGCAACAACAAGCAACCGAGCGAGTGCGCCAAAACCCGTGGCGGCCGAACAAACGCGAAGTCCCAACCGCGTCAGCCGGGGCGGCACGGGACAGGAAAAATCACTTCAGCCGGGGCGGCGGGGCACCGAATAAACCTCGTCACCTCGTCGCAGGATAAAAGAGGAAACAAAAAGTCTAAACAGCGTCTGCTGGAGCGAATGCGTAATAAAACAACAACAACAACAAAAAAAAAAAACACCCGCGCTCAAGAAGTCTGCAATCACCACAAAAGGCGACTGTGACCGAGCAGCGTCAGCCGGGGCCGTGCGGAAACGGAAAAACCGCGACTACCGGGGCGTCGAGGCACCGAAAAATCCACTTCAGCCGCGGCGAAAAAAAAAAACAAAAAGAAAGACGGAGGGGGGGGGGGGAACCACGTCTGCCGGGGCGAAGGAAAAAAAAAAAACGCGTCTGCCGGGGCGAGCCCGGGTGCGGCACCACCGGGAAAACTGTGGCAAACAGACATGGCGATCGAGTGAGTGGGCCGCCAGCCAGGCTCAGCCAAAAAGTGCAAAGTCCGAACTGCGTCAGCCGGGGCGGCAAAAACCACGTCAGCCGGGGCGGCGCAAAAAACCGCGTCTGCCGGGGCGGCACGAAACCGCGTCAGCCGGGGCGGCGCGAAAACTGCGTCAGCCGGGGCGAAAGAAAAAAAAAAAAAAACGCGTCTGCCGGGGCGAGCCCGGGTGCGGCACCACCGGGAAAACTGTGGCAAACAGACATGGCGATCGAGTGAGTGGGCCGCCAGCCAGGCACAGCCGAAAAGTGCAAAGTCCGAACCGTGTCAGCCGGGGCGGCAAAAAACCGCGTCAGCCGGGGCGGCGCAAAAAACCGCGTCTGCCGGGGCGGCACGAAACCGCGTCTGCCGGGGCGGCGCGAAAACTGCGTCAGCCGGGGCGAGCCCGGGTGCGGCACCACCGGGAAAACTGTGGCAAACAGACATGGCGATCGAGTGAGTGGGCCGCCAGCCAGGCTCAGCCAAAAAGTGCCAAGTCCGAACTGCGTCAGCCGGGGCGGCAAAAAACCGCGTCAGCCGGGGCGGCGCAAAAAACCGCGTCTGCCGGGGCGGCGCGAAAACCGCGTCTGCCGGGGCGGCGCGAAAACTGCGTCAGCCGGGGCGAAAGAAAAAAAAAAACGCGTCTGCCGGGGCGAGCCCGGGTGCGGCACCACCGGGAAAACTGTGGCAAACAGACATGGCGATCGAGTGAGTGGGCCGCCAGCAAGGCTCAGCCAAAAAGTGCTAAGTCCGAACTGCGTCAGCTGGGGCGGCAAAAAACCGCGTCTGCCGGGGCGGCACGAAACCGCGTCAGCCGGGGCGGCGCGAAAACCGCGTCTGCCGGGGCGGCACGAAACCGCGTCAGCCGGGGCGGCGCGAAAACTGCGTCAGCCGGGGCGAGCCCGGGTGCGGCACCACCGGGAAAACTGTGGCAAACAGACATGGCGATCGAGTGAGTGGGCCGCCAGCCAGGCACAGCCGAAAAGTGCTAAGTCCGAACTGCGTCAGCCGGGGCGGCAAAAACCGCGTCAGCCGGGGCGGCGCGAAAACCGCGTCTGCCGGGGCGGCACGAAACCGCGTCAGCCGGGGCGGCGCGAAAACTGCGTCAGCCGGGGCGAGCCCGGGTGCGGCACCACCGGGAAAACTGTGGCTAACAGACATGGCGATCGAGTGAGTGGGCCACCAGCCAGGCTCAGCCAAAAAGTGCTAAGTCCGAACTGCGTCAGCCGGGGCGGCAAAAACCGCGTCAGCCGGGGCGGCGCAAAAAACCGCGTCTGCCGGGGCGGCACGAAACCGCGTCAGCCGGGGCGGCGCGAAAACTGCGTCAGCCGGGGCGAAAGAAAAAAAAAAAACGCGTCTGCCGGGGCGAGCCCGGGTGCGGCACCACCGGGAAAACTGTGGCAAACAGACATGGCGATCGAGTGAGTGGGCCGCCAGCCAGGCACAGCCGAAAAGTGCCAAGTCCGAACTGCGTCAGCCGGGGCGGCAAAAAACCGCGTCAGCCGGGGCGGCGCAAAAAACCGCG
>NW_027465119.1:5000-17500 GCF_043290135.1 Rhipicephalus microplus | reverse complement strand
TGTCCTGCAATTCACACCAAGTCTCGCAGCTGGCTGCGTTCTTCATCGACCCGAGAACCGAGTGATCCACCGCTTAGAGTCGTGAAAAAGTGTTTGTTCAATTCCGTACAGTCAAAACCAAACGTTTCTGGCACTCGGCCAAACAGTGGCCAAGAAGGGCGCTTTTCAGCGCACGCTTGGACTCCAAAACTCTGCCGCGCCTTTTTCGGCTGCCGCAAATCGAGCAAACGGTGTGTTTCGGACGGCGTTTCGCTTCCGCTACTTGCGAGTGCTTTCGTGGTCCACCCCTCTATAAATACTCGGGAGGCGTCGAAGCCGGTTCTCCAAGCCGGACCCGTAGGTATCGTTGTGTGCTCGCTCTCATTGGCCCGCCTAACCAGAAAATGCCTGCGGTACACCCATTTGGATAAGAGTGCACGCAGATGCGGGCCTCGACGGCTACACATTTCCTCGGGCGGCCGCCTCCCGGCCTCCGTGGAGCGCGGGATGCACGGTCCCATCGACAAGCCTCTCCCGTTTTTACCGTGGCGTCGCGGTTCACCACGGCGGGCGGGTCGGTCTCCTCCGCATAAAAAGGGGGACCCCCGCTTTTTGTTCCACGAAATCGCACAAGCTTTTTTCGCATCCACGGTTTGCCACCGCACACCAAAATGCCGATCCGGCTGCCTACTTTAGCCAACAGGTGGAGCCAGGCGCGCCGTACTTGCGCGGCACTTCCCACGTCCACCGAAGTCGGTGCCAAGGACCACTTTCGGCGCCGGAGCCGCGTACGAGCCTACTCGAGGCGGAAGAACGAAGCCAGCAAGGGCCTGGCCGCAAGTGCGTTCAATTGTCGGGACGTCCAAGTCCCTCGTTCTTCCGTGCTTCCTCTTTCGGCAAGTCGTTGCGGCACCTTCCCAAAGCGCGCAGACCCGCTAATCGCGACGAGCGCGACGTGGCCGTGCCGCCTTTCCCTCGGCAGCAAGCAAAACGCCTGGCAACGTCGACGCTCCCCTAACCGCGATCTCGCACCGTGTTTCGTGTGGCGAATTCAAAAGCCGGCCGGCGCTGCTGCAACCATTACGGTCGGTACGCATACGCCGCGGAGGGCGGGACGGTCATCGGAGCGTGCGGTTCCTCCATCGAGTACTGCGCACCTCGGCCGTCGCATCGCCGTGCCATGACCGGCCGCGCGTCAACGCGAACCGGTGCCAGCGAGATCCCTCGCCTGCAAGAACCGACCGGCAGCCTCCGTCACCCGAGGACGCGGAGGCGCTTGCCGCGGACGGCGGGACGGTATGCACTGGTGCACAGCGGACCCGTCACATCGCCAGTTCCTTGACCGACCGCCGACGCTTGTGCCGTTCCTCTCGTACTTGGCAGTCGCCGCGCGATTGTCGGGTCTCGTTCTTGCACGCTCGAACGGTCGGGAGGGCACTCGGCTGGCGTTTCGGGAACGCGCAGCCTCGCCTTCTACCGACGTAACCACGACTCGCCGTTCGCGCTCCGCCGCTCCTGTTTACAGTACTAGGCGGTCCCGCAGCGGTCGGGTCGCGCATTTCGAGCGCTTCGAGCCACGGTGCAGTGGCGGGTCGAAAGCCGACCTATGAGTGCGTTGCGCCGTTTGTACCCGCGTCCGCCACCTGGCCGACCGTCCAAGGTCGCGGTGTTGGCGTCCGCTGGGCGCAACAATTTGTCACGGGGTGCCGCTCCACATTCAGGCAGCCCCGTGGGGAAAAGCCGACCCCGCGTCCAAACGGGGTCAGCGGCAGAAAGTGTCGGGCGCAGACGCAGCTGAGGCGCTCACCCTTCACAATCCGTTAATGATCCTTCCGCAGGTTCACCTACGGAAACCTTGTTACGACTTTTACTTCCTCTAAATGATCAAGTTTGGTCATCTTTCCAACAGACCGGCGCAACCGAAAGGCCGCGCCGGACATCGGTCCGAAGACCTCACTAAATCATTCAATCGGTAGTAGCGACGGGCGGTGTGTACAAAGGGCAGGGACGTAATCAACGCGAGCTTATGACTCGCGCTTACTGGGAATTCCTCGTTCAAGGGGAACAATTGCAAGCCCCTATCCCAATCACGAAAGAAGTTCCACGGGTTACCCAGTCTTTTCAGACAGGGATAAAGACACGCTGCTTCCTTCAGTGTAGCGCGCGTGCGGCCCCGGACATCTAAGGGCATCACAGACCTGTTATTGCTCTGTTTCGTGCGGCTAGGAGCCGCTTGTCCCTCTAAGAAGGTTGTAAGGTGCTGGGAACCCCGCACCTATTTAATAGGCTAGAGTCTCGTTCGTTATCGGAATTAACCAGACAAATCGCTCCACCAACTAAGAACGGCCATGCACCACCATCCACCGAATCAAGAAAGAGCTCTCAATCTGTCAATCCTCCCAGTGTCCGGGCCGGGTAAGTTTTCCCGTGTTGAGTCAAATTAAGCCGCAGGCTCCACTCCTGGTGGTGCCCTTCCGTCAATTCCTTTAAGTTTCAGCTTTGCAACCATACTTCCCCCGGAACCCAAATACTTTGGTTTCCCGGAAGCTGCCCGCCGAGTCATTTGAGTAACTCAGGCGGATCGCTGGTTGGCATCGTTTATGGTCAGAACTAGGGCGGTATCTGATCGCCTTCGAACCTCTGACTTTCGTTCTTGATCAATGAAAACATTCTTGGCAAATGCTTTCGCAGTAGTTCGTCTTGCGACGGTCCAAGAATTTCACCTCTAGCGCCGCAATACGAATGCCCCCGTCCGTCCCTTTTAATCATTACCTCGTATTCCAAAAACCAACAGAACAGAAACGAGGTCTTGTTCTATTATTCCATGCAAGTTTATTCAGGCGACTCGCCTGCGTTGAGCACTCTAATTTTTTCAAAGTAAAAGCACCGGCCATCTCGAGGCACACAATGAAGTGCACCAAGAAAGAACCGGCATGATGTTCAGTCCGAGCCGTCGCATCGGGTAGATGCACTACTCGTCTGGAACTGAGATCCAACTACGAGCTTTTTAACCGCAGCAGCTTTAGTATACGCTATTGGAGCTGGAATTACCGCGGCTGCTGGCACCAGACTTGCCCTCCAATTGATCCTCGTTAAAGGATTTAGAGTGTACTCATTTCAATTACGGGGCCTCAAAAGAGTCCCGTATTGTTATTTTTCGTCACTACCTCCCCGTGCCGGGAGTGGGTAATTTGCGCGCCTGCTGCCTTCCTTGGATGTGGTAGCCGTTTCTCAGGCTCCCTCTCCGGAATCGAACCCTGATTCTCCGTTACCCGTAACAACCATGGTAAGCAAGTAACCTACCATCGAAAGTTGATAAGGCAGACACTTGAAAGAAACGTCGCCGGCTCGTGGCCATGCGATCAGCACAAAGTTATCCAGAGTCACCACACAATACGGGCCGAAACCCGATCGATCTTGGTCTAATAAAAGCACCCGTTACCCAAAGGGCTCCAGGCTCACTGCATGTATTAGCTCTAGAATTGCCACAGTTATCCAAGTAGGAAGAAACGATCTAAGGAACCATAACTGATTTAATGAGCCATTCGCGGTTTCGCCTTATTTCGGCATGTACTTAGACATGCATGGCTTAATCTTTGAGACAAGCATATGATTACTGGCAGGATCAACCAGGTAATCGTTCGACTGCGCGTCCGTCCTCGCCCTCGGCGGGCCGGACGCAGTCTGTGTGCGGCGGAGGCCACCTTCAGGCGCCCCAACACGCTTATTTTGCACTCCGAGATGACGGCGTTCGAGCTCGCTACGGCACAACCTTCCCGAAAGACGAGTGGGAGCCGTGCGGCAAGAAGCACGTTCATGCTCGCTCTTTTTCGTTGCATCGACTCGGTCGCGCCGTGCGGGTTGCCCAAGCCCGCTGCACTGTCGGTGGACCGGCCGGAACTAGCAACGGAGCCGAGACTGCAAAGCCGCCAGACGACGGGTCACGCCCGCGTCTTCGGCGCTTTCGCATCTGAATCGCCCGAGGACGACACGGAACACACCTCGATATCGTGGTAAAACGGCACCGTCCGACAACCAGCCCCTAACGCATCAAGCGGATGAGGCTGCAGACGACTGCCGTGGATTCCCCTGGAGCAGACCCGAGGACACGCTTGACGAGGCCGAAGCCCGCCGCATATCAGACACCCGGTCGCTTTCGCGTACGCCGCTCACGAGAACCCCCACATAATAGCAGCGATAAGTACCCAGACCTCCTTGGGCCCTAATACGAGCGTACTCGAGAAAATTTCACCGCGGGTGTGCCCCGAAACGTGTGGCATGTTGAGCGTGCCACAAGTCTACGTCGCTCTCAAACCCGCCGAGGTCGTAGAATTTGCGACCCTACTCACGAAATTCCCACCGAGGATACGGCCGCAAACGTACCGCACCTTGGGTAGGCCACGAGTTTGTGCAACACTACGCTGACGGCACAGCACCGAGGTCGTGCGCGCACGCACGGGAAAATTCCGCCGCGGTTTCTGCCGAAAACGTGAGGCACCACGACTCTCCGCAAGTTCGCGTCGACTGCGAAAGACCGAAGTCGTGAACGACGTGTCCGCTACTCGCCGCCGACACGCTGGACACCAAACGTACAACGACTCGACGGCGTCGTAGAGGCCCACGACGCGGTTTTCCTTAACGACGTCTCGGCGTGGCACCGACAGGTTAGAACGGCCGACCAACGTTCCCTGTCCGCCGTTCGGCTCAGTCGAAGGGCTCGGCGACTTCGGCAACGCTGCGAAGCCGCACGGTGACGCACGCCATGTCCCCATTTTTTTTTTTCTTTCTGCGTCTGCCGGGGTGCCCCTATAATAGCAGCGATAAGCACCCAGACCGCCGTGGGTCGCTCGCCCCGGCTGACGTGGTTTTTCGTACTCCTGCGGCGGTCGCCGTCAAGCACGTCCAAATACGCTACTTTCGTGGGCGCATTCACGCTCTTTCGCTTCGCCGGAGTGCCAGCACTCACTCTGCCAAAAACGGCGAACATCCGAGCGGCGGTTCCCACTTTTGCGTCGGCGTCGCAAACCCCGCCCCGGCAGACGAGGTTTGCCGTACTCGTGCGACGGTGGCCGGCGGGCACGTCGAAAGACGCCGATATCGTGCGCGAATTGGCGCACCTTGGCTTCACCGGAGTGCCGCCACTGACTCCTCCAAAAACGGCGAAGATCCGAGCGGCGCTTCCCACTTTCGCATCGGCGTCCCGAACTCCGCCCCGGCTGACGCGGTTTACCGTACTCGTGCGACGGTCGCCGGCGAGCACGTGGAAAGACGCCGATATCGTGCCCGAATCGGCTCCGTTCGGCTTCGCCGGAGTGCCAGCACTGGCTCGGCGAAAGACGACGAACATCCGAGCGACGGTTCTCACTATTGCGTACGCGTCGCAAACCCCGCCCCGGCAGACGCACTTTGCCGTACTCGTGCGACGGTCGCCGGCGAGCACGTAGAAAGACGCCGATATCGTGCCGGAATCGGCCCCGTTTGGCTTCGCCGGAGTGCCAGCACTCACTCGGCCACAAACGGCGAACATCCGAGCGGCGGTTCCCACTTAGCCGTCGGCGTCCCGAACTCCGCCCCGGCAGACGCGGTTGCCGAGCTCGTGCGACTAGCGACCGCGAAGCCGTCTCGCGACGCCGCTTTCGTGCGCGGCTCCCACTGCGACCTGGGTCACCCGAGGTCGACGAGCAAAAAAGAATGTCGAAAAAAATTTTTTTTTTTTTTGCGTCTGCCGGGGTGCCCCTATAATAGCAGCGATAAGCACCCAGACCGCCATGGGTCGCTCGCCCCGGCTGACGTGGTTTTTCGTTTTCCTGCGGTGGTCGTCGTCAAGCACGTCCAAACACGCCACTTTCGTGGGCGCATTCGCGCTCTTTCGCTTCGCCGGAGTGCCAGCACTCACTCTGCCAAAAACGGCGAACATCCGAGCGGCGGTTCCCACTTTTGCGTCGGCGTCGCAAACCCCGCCCCGGCAGACGAGGTTTGCCGTACTCGTGCGACGGTGGCCGGCGGGCACGTCGAAAGACGCCGATATCGTGCGCGAATTGGCGCACCTTGGCTTCACCGGAGTGCCGCCACTGACTCCTCCAAAAACGGCGAAGATCCGAGCGGCGCTTCCCACTTTCGCATCGGCGTCCCGAACTCCGCCCCGGCTGACGCGGTTTACCGTACTCGTGCGACGGTCGCCGGCGAGCACGTGGAAAGACGCCGATATCGTGCCCGAATCGGCTCCGTTCGGCTTCGCCGGATTGCCAGCACTGGCTCGGCGAAAGACGACGAACATCCGAGCGACGGTTCTCACTATTGCGTACGCGTCGCAAACCCCGCCCCGGCAGACGCACTTTGCCGTACTCGTGCGACGGTCGCCGGCGAGCACGTAGAAAGACGCCGATATCGTGCCGGAATCGGCCCCGTTTGGCTTCGCCGGAGTGCCAGCACTCACTCGGCCACAAACGGCGAACATCCGAGCGGCGGTTCCCACTTAGCCGTCGGCGTCCCGAACTCCGCCCCGGCAGACGCGGTTGCCGAGCTCGTGCGACTAGCGACCGCGAAGCCGTCTCGCGACGCCGCTTTCGTGCGCGGCTCCCACTGCGACCTGGGTCACCCGAGGTCGACGAGCAAAAAAGAATGTCGAAAAAAATTTTTTTTTTTTTTTTGCGTCTGCCGGGGTGCCCCTATAATAGCAGCGATAAGCACCCAGACCGCCATGGGTCGCTCGCCCCGGCTGACGTGGTTTTTCGTTTTCCTGCGGTGGTCGTCGTCAAGCACGTCCAAACACGCCACTTTCGTGGGCGCATTCGCGCTCTTTCGCTTCGCCGGAGTGCCAGCACTCACTCTGCCAAAAACGGCGAACATCCTAGTGGCGGTTCCCACTTTTGCGTCGGCGTCGCCAACCCCGCCCCGGCATACGCGGTTTGCCGTACTCGTGCGGCGGTGGCCGGCGGGCACGTCGAAAGACACCGATATCGTGCGCGAGTCGATGCTTCTTGGTCTCGCAGGAGGGCCGCCACTCACTCCTGCAAAAACGGCGAAGATCCGAGCGGCGCTTCCCACTTTTTCGTCGGCGTCGCAAACCTCGCCCCGGCAGACGCGCTTTGCCGTACTCGTGCGACGGTCGCCGGCGAGCACGTCGAAATACGCCGATATCGTGCCCGAATCGGCCCCGTTTCGCTTCGCCGGAGTGCCAGCACTCGCTCGGCCAAAGACGACGAACATCCGAGCGACGGTTCCCACTATTGCGTACGCGTCGCGAACCCCGCCCCGGCAGACGCGGTTTGCCGTACTCGTGCGGCGGTGGCCGGCGGGCACGTCGAAAGACGCCGATATCGTGCACGAATTGGCGCTCCTTGGCTTCACCGGAGTGCCAGCACTCACTCGGCCAAAAACGGCGAACATCCGAGCAGCGGTACCCACTTAGCCGTCGGCATCCCGAACTCCGCGCCGGCTGACGCGGTTGCCGAGCTCGTGCGACTAGCGACCGCGAACGCGTCTCGCGACGCCGCTTTCGTGCGCGGCTCCCATTGCGACCTGGGTTACCCGAGCTCGACCAGCAAAAAAGAAGGTCGAAAATTTTTTTTTTTTTTTCTGCGTCTGCCGGGGTGCCCCTATAATAGCAGCGATAAGCACCCAGACCGCCGTGTGTCGCTCGCCCCGGCTGACGTGGTTTTTCGTACTCCTGCAGCGGTCGCCGTCACGCACGTCCAAATACGCCACTTTCGTGGGCGCATTCGCGCTCTTTCGCGTCGCCGGAGTGCCAGCACTCACTCTGCCAAAAACGGCCAACATCCGAGCGGCGGTTCCCACTTTTGCGTCGGCGTCGTAAACCCCGCCCCGGCAGACGCGGTTTGCCCTACTCGTGCGACGGTCGCCGGCGAGCGCGTCGAAAGACGCCGATATCGTGCGCTAATTGGCGCTCCCTGGCTTCTCCGGAGTGCCGCCACTCACTCCTCCAAAAACGGCGAAGATCCGAGCGGCGTTCTCCACTTTCGCATCGGCGTCCCGAACTCCGCCCGGGCTGACGCGGTTTACCGTACTCGTGCGACGGTCGCCGGCGGGCACGTCGAAAGACGCCGATATCGTGCCGTAATCGGCCCCGTTTGGCTTCGCCCGTGTGCCAGCACTCACTCGGCCAAAAACGGCGAACATCCGAGCAGCGTTTCCCACTTTCGCATCGGCGTCCCGAAGCCCGCCCCGGCAGACGCGGTTTGCCCTACTCGAGCGACGGTCGCCGGCGATCACGTCGAAAGGCGCCGAATTCGTGCACGAATCGATGCTTCTTGGTCTCGCAGGAGGGCCGCCACTCACTCCTGCAAAAACGGCGAAGATCCGAGTTGCGCTTCCCACTTTTTCGTCGGCGTCCCGAACTACGCCCCGGCTGACGCGGTTTACCGTACTCGTGCGACGGTCGCCGGCGGGCACTTCAAAATACGCCGATTTCGTGGGCGCATTCACGCTGTTTCGCTTCCCCGGAGTGCCAACACTCACTCTGCCGAAAGCGGCGATCATCCGAGCGGCGGTTCCCACTTTTGCGTCGGCTTCGCAAACGGCGCCCCGGCAGACGCGCTCGTGCGACGTACTCGTGCGACGGTCGCCGGCGAGCACGTCGAAAGACGCCGATATCGTGCTCGAATCGACCCCGTTTCGCTTCGCCGGAGTGCTGCCAGTCACGGCGCAGAAAACGGCGAACAAGTGTTTTTTTTTTTTTTTTTCCTAGAATTTGTGTTATAGAAGGCACATTTGATATCGGACGATAATTTTCAACTTTATCACGCGCACCGATTTTCGTGTAGAGGTTTGCAAGTTTATGGGAATTTCTCCACTTGGAATAATGCGATTTAGTAGTACTACGAGAACTTCATGGATGTACTCAAGGGTACGGGGCAAGTCAGTTACGTCAACACCTGCAGATTTTTTACACTTCAAACTGAAAATTGTTGGTTGTGAGTCCTCGTGTGATATTAAAGGCCGATTCGCTAACACATAGAACAAAGAAAGAAAGGAAGAAAAAACGCCCGCGCTCGCTCAAGAAACCTGGGTTCGCAACAAGTGGCAACAACAAGCAACCGAGCGAGTGCGCCAAAACCCGTGGCGGCCGAACAAACGCGAAGTCCCAACCGCGTCAGCCGGGGCGGCACGGGACAGGAAAAATCACTTCAGCCGGGGCGGCGGGGCACCGAATAAACCTCGTCACCTCGTCGCAGGATAAAAGAGGAAACAAAAAGTCTAAACAGCGTCTGCTGGAGCGAATGCGTAATAAAACAACAACAACAACAAAAAAAAAAAACACCCGCGCTCAAGAAGTCTGCAATCACCACAAAAGGCGACTGTGACCGAGCAGCGTCAGCCGGGGCCGTGCGGAAACGGAAAAACCGCGACTACCGGGGCGTCGAGGCACCGAAAAATCCACTTCAGCCGCGGCGAAAAAAAAAAACAAAAAGAAAGACGGAGGGGGGGGGGGGGAACCACGTCTGCCGGGGCGAAGGAAAAAAAAAAAACGCGTCTGCCGGGGCGAGCCCGGGTGCGGCACCACCGGGAAAACTGTGGCAAACAGACATGGCGATCGAGTGAGTGGGCCGCCAGCCAGGCTCAGCCAAAAAGTGCAAAGTCCGAACTGCGTCAGCCGGGGCGGCAAAAACCACGTCAGCCGGGGCGGCGCAAAAAACCGCGTCTGCCGGGGCGGCACGAAACCGCGTCAGCCGGGGCGGCGCGAAAACTGCGTCAGCCGGGGCGAAAGAAAAAAAAAAAAAAAACGCGTCTGCCGGGGCGAGCCCGGGTGCGGCACCACCGGGAAAACTGTGGCAAACAGACATGGCGATCGAGTGAGTGGGCCGCCAGCCAGGCACAGCCGAAAAGTGCAAAGTCCGAACCGTGTCAGCCGGGGCGGCAAAAAACCGCGTCAGCCGGGGCGGCGCAAAAAACCGCGTCTGCCGGGGCGGCACGAAACCGCGTCTGCCGGGGCGGCGCGAAAACTGCGTCAGCCGGGGCGAGCCCGGGTGCGGCACCACCGGGAAAACTGTGGCAAACAGACATGGCGATCGAGTGAGTGGGCCGCCAGCCAGGCTCAGCCAAAAAGTGCCAAGTCCGAACTGCGTCAGCCGGGGCGGCAAAAAACCGCGTCAGCCGGGGCGGCGCAAAAAACCGCGTCTGCCGGGGCGGCGCGAAAACCGCGTCTGCCGGGGCGGCGCGAAAACTGCGTCAGCCGGGGCGAAAGAAAAAAAAAAACGCGTCTGCCGGGGCGAGCCCGGGTGCGGCACCACCGGGAAAACTGTGGCAAACAGACATGGCGATCGAGTGAGTGGGCCGCCAGCAAGGCTCAGCCAAAAAGTGCTAAGTCCGAACTGCGTCAGCTGGGGCGGCAAAAAACCGCGTCTGCCGGGGCGGCACGAAACCGCGTCAGCCGGGGCGGCGCGAAAACCGCGTCTGCCGGGGCGGCACGAAACCGCGTCAGCCGGGGCGGCGCGAAAACTGCGTCAGCCGGGGCGAGCCCGGGTGCGGCACCACCGGGAAAACTGTGGCAAACAGACATGGCGATCGAGTGAGTGGGCCGCCAGCCAGGCACAGCCGAAAAGTGCTAAGTCCGAACTGCGTCAGCCGGGGCGGCAAAAACCGCGTCAGCCGGGGCGGCGCGAAAACCGCGTCTGCCGGGGCGGCACGAAACCGCGTCAGCCGGGGCGGCGCGAAAACTGCGTCAGCCGGGGCGAGCCCGGGTGCGGCACCACCGGGAAAACTGTGGCTAACAGACATGGCGATCGAGTGAGTGGGCCACCAGCCAGGCTCAGCCAAAAAGTGCGAAGTCCGAACTGCGTCAGCCGGGGCGGCAAAAACCGCGTCAGCCGGGGCGGCGCAAAAAACCGCGTCTGCCGGGGCGGCACGAAACCGCGTCAGCCGGGGCGGCGCGAAAACTGCGTCAGCCGGGGCGAAAGAAAAAAAAAAAACGCGTCTGCCGGGGCGAGCCCGGGTGCGGCACCACCGGGAAAACTGTGGCAAACAGACATGGCGATCGAGTGAGTGGGCCGCCAGCCAGGCACAGCCGAAAAGTGCCAAGTCCGAACTGCGTCAGCCGGGGCGGCAAAAAACCGCGTCAGCCGGGGCGGCGCAAAAAACCGCGTCTGCCGGGGCGGCACGAAACCGCGTCAGCCGGGGCGGCGCGAAAACTGCGTCAGCCGGGGCGAGCCCGGGTGCGGCACCACCGGGAAAACTGTGGCAAACAGACATGGCGATCGAGTGAGTGGGCCGCCAGCCAGGCTCAGCCAAAAAGTGCCAAGTCCGAACTGCGTCAGCCGGGGCGGCGCAAAAAACCGCGTCTGCCGGGGCGGCGCGAAAACCGCGTCTGCCGGGGCGGCGCGAAAACTGCGTCAGCCGGGGCGAAAGAAAAAAAAAACGCGTCTGCCGGGGCGGCAAAAAACCGCGTCTGCCGGGGCGGCACGAAACCGCGTCAGCCGGGGCGGCGCGAAAACCGCGTCTGCCGGGGCGGCACGAAACCGCGTCAGCCGGGGCGAGCCCGGGTGCGGCACCACCGGGAAAACTGTGGCAAACAGACATGGCGATCGAGTGAGTGGGCCGCCAGCCAGGCACAGCCGAAAAGTGCTAAGTCCGAACTGCGTCAGCCGGGGCGGCAAAAACCGCGTCAGCCGGGGCGGCGCAAAAACCGCGTCTGCCGGGGCGAATGCAAAAAAAACAAAGAAAAAAGCCCGCGCTTAATCAAAAGAAAACAAAGAAAAAAGCTTGCGCTTAATCAAAAGAAAACAAACAAAAAAAGTTCGCGCTTAAGCCTGGCGGTGGAACCACCGGGGCAAACAGACCTGGCGATCGAGTGAGTGGGCCGCCAGCCGGGGTGAGCCAAAAAGTGCAAAGTCGGAACCGCGTCAGCCGGGGCGGCGCGAAAACCGCGTCAGCCGGGGCGGCGCAAAAACTGCGTCAGCCGGGGCGGCACGGAAAAACGAAAACCGCGTCAGCCGGGGCGGCACGGAAAAACGAAAACCACGTCAGCCGGGGCGACATCAAAATGAGGAAAAAAAAAAAAAACTGCCTTAGGACACCTGCGTACACTTTCATGCGTTTGGGCATATCTCTCTGTAACACGCGCGCCCCTCGTTACGCGCGGCACTCTGTTTTCTCCGACACCCATATTTCGGCGGCATGTGGCACGCGCGCCCGTCCCTACGCACGGCACACCGCAGTGCTTTCTCGATATTTTTCTTTTCCTCCAACACCGTCATCTATAGGCTTTTAGTGACCTGTTGCTCGTGGCAAAAGTTCGCTAGCTCTGACACCTCTTGCATGCGCACCGTTTTTGCGCACGGTGCTATGCCGCAAAGCACGGCAGTCGCATGCGTTTCTCTCAGGCACCTCTTTTTTGACACAACGCTGTGGTGCTTAGAAACACACCCGCCGCTTTTGCGCACAGAACTCCACCGTACAGCACGGTAGTCACGTTTGTTCCACACGAACAGCAGTGTGCATCGTGCTACGACACTTTGAAAGCTTTTTCTTCCGAGTCTCGACCGCGCTGTTCCTTTCGTACTTGG
>NW_027465118.1:35000-50730 GCF_043290135.1 Rhipicephalus microplus | reverse complement strand
AAGTACGAAAGGAACCACGTGGTCGAGTAGGGCTCGACCCTAAACCGCGCCAAGTACGAAAGGAACCGCGCGGTAGGGGCTCGAAACAAAGCTCGGCCCTGAACCGCGCCAAGTACGGAAGGAACGGCGCGGAGAGGGCTCGACACGAAGCTCGACCCTAAACCGCGCCAAGTACGGAAGGAACAGCGCGGCTAAGGGTTCGAAATAGAGCTCTACCTTGAACCGCGCCAAGTACGAAAGGAACAGCGCAACTAAGGGGCTCGAAGCAAAGCTCGATCCTGAACCGCGCCAAGTACGAAAGCAACCGCGCGGTCGGGACTCGAAACAAGGCTCGACCCTAAACCGTGCCAAGTACGAAAGGAACTGCACGGTAAGAGCTCGAAACAAGGTTCGATTCTGAACCGCGCTAACTGCGCGGTCAGTACTCAAAACAAGGCTCGACCCTAAACCGCGCAAAGTACGAAAGGAACCGCGCGGTAGGGGCTCGAGACAAAGCTCGGCCCTAAACCGCGCCAAGTACGGAAGGAACGGCGCGGAGAGGGCTCGAGACAAAGCTCGACCCTAAACCGCGCCAAGTACGGAGGGAACAGCGCGGCTAAGGGCTCGAAACAAACCCTAAACCGCGCCAAGTACGGAGGGAACAGCGCGGCTAAGGGCTCGAAACAAACCCTAAACCGCGCCAAGTACGGAAGGAACGGCGCGGAGAGGGCTCGAGACAAAGCTCGACCCTAAACCGCGCCAAGTACGGAGGGAACAGCGCGGCTAAGGGCTCGAAACAAACCCTGAACCGCGCCAAGTACGAAAGGAACGGCGCGCAGTAGGGGTTTAAAACAAAGCTGGTCCCAAAATCGCGCCAAGTACGAAAGGAACAGCGCGGTCGAGACTCGGAAGAAAAAGCTTTCAAAGTGTCGTAGCACGATGCACACTGCTGTTCGTGTGGAACAAACGTGACTACCGTGCTGTACGGTGGAGTTCTGTGCGCAAAAGCGGCGCGTGTGTTTCTAAGCACCACAGCGTTGTGTCAAAAAAGAGGTGCCTGAGAGAAACGCATGCGACTGCCGTGCTTTGCGGCATAGCACCGTGCGCAAAAACGGTGCGCATGCAAGAGGTGTCAGAGCAAGCGAACTTGTGCCACGAGCAACAGGTCACTAAAAGCCTATAGATGACGGTGTTGGAGGAAAAGAAAAATATCGAGAAAGCACTGCGGTGTGCCGTGCGTAGGGACGGGCGCGCGTGCCACATGCCGCCGAAATATGGGTGTCGGAGAAAACAGAGTGCCGCGCGTAACGAGGGGCGCGCGTGTTACAGAGAGATATGCCCAAACGCATGAAAGTGTACGCAGGTGTCCTAAGGCAGTTTTTTTTTTTTTTTTCCTCATTTTGATGTCGCCCCGGCTGACGCGGTTTTCGTTTTTCCGTGCCGCCCCGGCTGACGCAGTTTTTGCGCCGCCCCGGCTGACGCGGTTTTTGCGCCGCCCCGGCTGACGCGGTTTTCGCGCCGCCCCGGCTGACGCGGTTTTCGCGCCGCCCCGGCTGACGCGGTTCGGACTTTGCACTTTTTGGCTGTGCCTGGCTGGCGGCCCACTCACTCGATCGCCAGGTCTGTTTGCCCCGGTGGTTCCACCGCCAGGCTTAAGCGCGAACTTTTTTTGTTTGTTTTCTTTTGATTAAGCGCAAGCTTTTTTCTTTGTTTTCTTTTGATTAAGCGCGGGCTTTTTCTTTGTTTTTTTTTTTTATTTCGCCCCGGCAGACGCGGTTTTTGCGCCGCCCCGGCTGACGCGGTTTTTGCCGCCCCGGCTGACGCAGTTCGGACTTAGCACTTTTCGGCTGTGCCTGGCTGGCGGCCCACTCACTCGATCGCCATGTCTGTTTGCCACAGTTTTCCCGGTGGTGCCGCACCCGGGCTCGCCCCGGCTGACGCAGTTTTCGCGCCGCCCCGGCTGACGCGGTTTCGTGCCGCCCCGGCAGACGCGGTTTCGCGCCGCCCCGGCTGACGCGGTTTTTTGCGTCGCCCCGGCTGACACGGTTCGGACTTTGCACTTTTCGGCTGTGCCTGGCTGGCGGCCCACTCACTCGATCGCCATGTCTGTTTGCCACAGTTTTCCCGGTGGTGCCGCACCCGGGCTCGCCCCGGCTGACGCAGTTTTCGCGCCGCCCCGGCTGACGCGGTTTCGTGCCGCCCCGGCAGACGCGGTTTTCGCGCCGCCCCGGCTGACGCGGTTTCGTGCCGCCCCGGCAGACGCAGTTCGGACTTAGCACTTTTCGGCTGTGCCTGGCTGGCGGCCCACTCACTCGATCGCCATGTCTGTTTGCCACAGTTTTCCCGGTGGTGCCGCACCCGGGCTCGCCCCGGCTGACGCAGTTTTCGCGCCGCCCCGGCTGACGCGGTTTCGTGCCGCCCCGGCAGACGCGGTTTTCGCGCCGCCCCGGCTGACGCGGTTTCGTGCCGCCCCGGCAGACGCAGTTCGGACTTAGCACTTTTCGGCTGTGCCTGGCTGGCGGCCCACTCACTCAATCGCCATGTCTGTTTGCCACAGTTTTCCCGGTGGTGCCGCACCCGGGCTCGCCCCGGCTGACGCAGTTTTCGCGCCGCCCCGGCTGACGCGGTTTCGTGCCGCCCCGGCAGACGCGGTTTTCGCGCCGCCCCGGCTGACGCGGTTTCGTGCCGCCCCGGCAGACGCAGTTCGGACTTAGCACTTTTCGGCTGTGCCTGGCTGGCGGCCCACTCACTCGATCGCCATGTCTGTTTGCCACAGTTTTCCCGGTGGTGCCGCACCCGGGCTCGCCCCGGCTGACGCAGTTTTCGCGCCGCCCCGGCTGACGCGGTTTCGTGCCGCCCCGGCAGACGCGGTTTTCGCGCCGCCCCGGCTGACGCGGTTTCGTGCCGCCCCGGCAGACGCAGTTCGGACTTAGCACTTTTCGGCTGTGCCTGGCTGGCGGCCCACTCACTCAATCGCCATGTCTGTTTGCCACAGTTTTCCCGGTGGTGCCGCACCCGGGCTCGCCCCGGCTGACGCAGTTTTCGCGCCGCCCCGGCTGACGCGGTTTCGTGCCGCCCCGGCAGACGCGGTTTTCGCGCCGCCCCGGCTGACGCGGTTTCGTGCCGCCCCGGCAGACGCAGTTCGGACTTAGCACTTTTCGGCTGTGCCTGGCTGGCGGCCCACTCACTCGATCGCCATGTCTGTTTGCCACAGTTTTCCCGGTGGTGCCGCACCCGGGCTCGCCCCGGCAGACGCGTTTTTTTTTTTTCTTTCGCCCCGGCTGACGCAGTTTTCGCGCCGCCCCGGCTGACGCGGTTTCGTGCCGCCCCGGCAGACGCGGTTTTTTGCGCCGCCCCGGCTGACGCGGTTTTTGCCGCCCCGGCTGACGCAGTTCGGACTTAGCACTTTTCGGCTGTGCCTGGCTGGCGGCCCACTCACTCGATCGCCATGTCTGTTTGCCACAGTTTTCCCGGTGGTGCCGCACCCGGGCTCGCCCCGGCTGACGCAGTTTTCGCGCCGCCCCGGCTGACGCGGTTTCGTGCCGCCCCGGCAGACGCGGTTTTCGCGCCGCCCCGGCTGACGCGGTTTCGTGCCGCCCCGGCAGACGCAGTTCGGACTTAGCACTTTTCGGCTGTGCCTGGCTGGCGGCCCACTCACTCGATCGCCATGTCTGTTTGCCACAGTTTTCCCGGTGGTGCCGCACCCGGGCTCGCCCCGGCTGACGCAGTTTTCGCGCCGCCCCGGCTGACGCGGTTTCGTGCCGCCCCGGCAGACGCGGTTTTCGCGCCGCCCCGGCTGACGCGGTTTCGTGCCGCCCCGGCAGACGCAGTTCGGACTTAGCACTTTTCGGCTGTGCCTGGCTGGCGGCCCACTCACTCGATCGCCATGTCTGTTTGCCACAGTTTTCCCGGTGGTGCCGCACCCGGGCTCGCCCCGGCAGACGCGTTTTTTTTTTTCTTTCGCCCCGGCTGACGCAGTTTTCGCGCCGCCCCGGCTGACGCGGTTTCGTGCCGCCCCGGCAGACGCGGTTTTTTTGCACCGCCCCGGCTGACGCGGTTTTTGCCGCCCCGGCTGACGCAGTTCGGACTTGGCACTTTTTGGCTGAGCCTGGCTGGTGGCCCACTCACTCGATCGCCATGTCTGTTAGCCACAGTTTTCCCGGTGGTGCCGCACCCGGGCTCGCCCCGGCTGACGCAGTTTTCGCGCCGCCCCGGCAGACGCGGTTTTCGCGCCGCCCCGGCTGACGCGGTTTTTGCCGCCCCGGCTGACGCAGTTCGGACTTGGCACTTTTTGGGCTGAGCCTGGCTGGCGGCCCACTCACTCGATCGCCATGTCTGTTTGCCACAGTCTTCCCGGTGGTGCCGCACCCGGGCTCGCCCCGGCAGACGCGTTTTTTTTTTCTTTCGCCCCGGCAGACGTGGTTCCCCCCCCCCCCTTTTCGCTCGCCCCGGCTGACGAGGTTTTCGCGCCGCCCCGGCTGACGCAGTTTTCGCGCCGCCCCGGCTGACGCGGTTTCGTGCCGCCCCGGCTGACGCGGTTTTCGCGCCGCCCCGGCTGACGCGGTTTTTGCGTCGCCCCGGCTGACACGGTTCGGACTTTGCACTTTTCGGCTGTGCCTGGCTGGCGGCCCACTCACTCGATCGCCATGTCTGTTTGCCACAGTTTTCCCGGTGGTGCCCGCACCCGGGCTCGCCCCGGCTGACGCAGTTTTCGCGCCGCCCCGGCTGACGCGGTTCGTGCCGCCCCGGCAGACGCGGTTTTCGCGCCGCCCCGGCTGACGCGGTTTCGTGCCGCCCCGGCAGACGCAGTTCGGACTTAGCACTTTTCGGCTGTGCCTGGCTGGCGGCCCACTCACTCGATCGCCATGTCTGTTTGCCACAGTTTTCCCGGTGGTGCCGCACCCGGGCTCGCCCCGGCTGACGCAGTTTTCGCGCCGCCCCGGCTGACGCGGTTTCGTGCCGCCCCGGCAGACGCGGTTTTCGCGCCGCCCCGGCTGACGCGGTTTCGTGCCGCCCCGGCAGACGCAGTTCGGACTTAGCACTTTTCGGCTGTGCCTGGCTGGCGGCCCACTCACTCGATCGCCATGTCTGTTTGCCACAGTTTTCCCGGTGGTGCCGCACCCGGGCTCGCCCCGGCAGACGCGTTTTTTTTTTTTCTTTCGCCCCGGCTGACGCAGTTTTCGCGCCGCCCCGGCTGACGCGGTTTCGTGCCGCCCCGGCAGACGCGGTTTTTTGCGCCGCCCCGGCTGACGCGGTTTTTGCCGCCCCGGCTGACGCAGTTCGGACTTAGCACTTTTCGGCTGTGCCTGGCTGGCGGCCCACTCACTCGATCGCCATGTCTGTTTGCCACAGTTTTCCCGGTGGTGCCGCACCCGGGCTCGCCCCGGCTGACGCAGTTTTCGCGCCGCCCCGGCTGACGCGGTTTCGTGCCGCCCCGGCAGACGCGGTTTTCGCGCCGCCCCGGCTGACGCGGTTTCGTGCCGCCCCGGCAGACGCAGTTCGGACTTAGCACTTTTCGGCTGTGCCTGGCTGGCGGCCCACTCACTCGATCGCCATGTCTGTTTGCCACAGTTTTCCCGGTGGTGCCGCACCCGGGCTCGCCCCGGCTGACGCAGTTTTCGCGCCGCCCCGGCTGACGCGGTTTCGTGCCGCCCCGGCAGACGCGGTTTTCGCGCCGCCCCGGCTGACGCGGTTTCGTGCCGCCCCGGCAGACGCAGTTCGGACTTAGCACTTTTCGGCTGTGCCTGGCTGGCGGCCCACTCACTCGATCGCCATGTCTGTTTGCCACAGTTTTCCCGGTGGTGCCGCACCCGGGCTCGCCCCGGCAGACGCAGTTTTCGCGCCGCCCCGGCAGACGCGGTTTTCGCGCCGCCCCGGCTGACGCGGTTTTTGCCGCCCCGGCTGACGCAGTTCGGACTTGGCACTTTTTGGGCTGAGCCTGGCTGGCGGCCCACTCACTCGATCGCCATGTCTGTTTGCCACAGTCTTCCCGGTGGTGCCGCACCCGGGCTCGCCCCGGCAGACGCGTTTTTTTTTCTTTCGCCCCGGCAGACGTGGTCCCCCCCCCCCCTTTTCGCTCGCCCCGGCTGACGAGGTTTTCGCGCCGCCCCGGCTGACGCAGTTTTCGCGCCGCCCCGGCTGACGCGGTTTCGTGCCGCCCCGGCTGACGCGGTTTTCGCGCCGCCCCGGCTGACGCGGTTTTTGCGTCGCCCCGGCTGACACGGTTCGGACTTTGCACTTTTCGGCTGTGCCTGGCTGGCGGCCCACTCACTCGATCGCCATGTCTGTTTGCCACAGTTTTCCCGGTGGTGCCGCACCCGGGCTTGCCCCGGCAGACGCGTTTTTTTTTTTTCTTTTCGCCCCGGCTGACGCAGTTTTCGCCCCGCCCCGGCTGACGCGGTTTCGTGCCGCCCCGGCAGACGCGGTTTTTTGCGCCGCCCCGGCTGACGCGGTTTTTGCCGCCCCGGCTGACGCAGTTCGGACTTTGCACTTTTTGGCTGAGCCTGGCTGGCGGCCACTCACTCGATCGCCATGTCTGTTTGCCACAGTTTTCCCGGTGGTGCCGCACCCGGGCTCGCCCCGGCAGACGCGTTTTTTTTTTTCCTTCGCCCCGGCAGACGTGGTTCCCCCCCCCCCCTCCGTCTTTCTTTTTGTTTTTTTTTTCGCCGCGGCTGAAGTGGATTTTTCGGTGCCTCGACGCCCCGGTAGTCGCGGTTTTTCCGTTTCCGCACGGCCCCGGCTGACGCTGCTCGGTCACAGTCGCCTTTTGTGAGGATTGCAGACTTCTTGAGCGCGGGTGTTTTTTTTTTGTTGTTGTTGTTGTTTTATTACGCATTCGCTCCAGCAGACGCTGTTTAGACTTTTTGTTTCCTCTTTTATCCTGCGACGAGGTGACGAGGTTTATTCGGTGCCCCGCCGCCCCGGCTGAAGTGATTTTTCCTGTCCCGTGCCGCCCCGGCTGACGCGGTTGGGACTTCGCGTTTGTTCGGCCGCCACGGGTTTTGGCGCACTCGCTCGGTTGCTTGTTGTTGCCACTTGTTGCGAACCCAGGTTTCTTGAGCGAGCGCGGGCGTTTTTTCTTCCTTTCTTTCTTTGTTCTATGTGTTAGCGAATCGGCCTTTAATATCACACGAGGACTCACAACCAACAATTTTCAGTTTGAAGTGTAAAAAATCTGCAGGTGTTGACGTAACTGACTTGCCCCGTACCCTTGAGTACATCCATGAAGTTCTCGTAGTACTACTAAATCGCATTATTCCAAGTGGAGAAATTCCCATAAACTTGCAAACCTCTACACGAAAATCGGTGCGCGTGATAAAGTTGAAAATTATCGTCCGATATCAAATGTGCCTTCTATAACACAAATTCTAGGAAAAAAAAAAAAAAACACTTGTTCGCCGTTCTCTGCGCCGTGACTGGCAGCACTCCGGCGAAGCGAAACGGGGTCGATTCGAGCACGATATCGGCGTCTTTCGACGTGCTCGCCGGCGACCGTCGCACGAGTACGTCGCACGAGCGCGTCTGCCGGGGCGCCGTTTGCGAAGCCGACGCAAAAGTGGGAACCGCCGCTCGGATGATCGCCGCTTTCGGCAGAGTGAGTGTTGGCACTCCGGGGAAGCGAAACAGCGTGAATGCGCCCACGAAATCGGCGTATTTTGAAGTGCCCGCCGGCGACCGTCGCACGAGTACGGTAAACCGCGTCAGCCGGGGCGTAGTTCGGGACGCCGACGAAAAAGTGGGAAGCGCAACTCGGATCTTCGCCGTTTTTGCAGGAGTGAGTGGCGGCCCTCCTGCGAGACCAAGAAGCATCGATTCGTGCACGAATTCGGCGCCTTTCGACGTGATCGCCGGCGACCGTCGCTCGAGTAGGGCAAACCGCGTCTGCCGGGGCGGGCTTCGGGACGCCGATGCGAAAGTGGGAAACGCTGCTCGGATGTTCGCCGTTTTTGGCCGAGTGAGTGCTGGCACTCGGGCGAAGCCAAACGGGGCCGATTACGGCACGATATCGGCGTCTTTCGACGTGCCCGGCGGCGACCGTCGCACGAGTACGGTAAACCGCGTCAGCCCGGGCGGAGTTCGGGACGCCGATGCGAAAGTGGAGAACGCCGCTCGGATCTTCGCCGTTTTTGGAGGAGTGAGTGGCGGCACTCCGGAGAAGCCAAGGAGCGCCAATTAGCGCACGATATCGGCGTCTTTCGACGCGCTCGCCGGCGACCGTCGAACGAGTAGGGCAAACCGCGTCTGCCGGGGCGGGGTTTACGACGCCGACGCAAAAGTGGGAACCGCCGCTCGGATGTTGGCCGTTTTTGGCAGAGTGAGTGCTGGCACACCGGCGACGCGAAAGAGCGCGAAAGCGCCCACGAAAGTGGCGTATTTGGACGTGCTTGACGGCGACCGCTGCAGGAGTACGAAAAACCACGTCAGCCGGGGCGAGCGACCCACGGCGGTCTGGGTGCTTATCGCTGCTATTATAGGGGCACCCCGGCAGACGCAGAAAAAAAAAATTTTTTTTCGACCTTCTTTTTTGCTGGTCGAGCTCGGGTAACCCAGGTCGCAATGGGAGCCGCGCACGAAAGCGGCGTCGCGAGACGCGTTCGCGGTCGCTAGTCGCACGAGCTCGGCAACCGCGTCAGCCGGCGCGGAGTTCGGGATGCCGACGGCTAAGTGGGTACCGCTGCTCGGATGTTCGCCGTTTTTGGCCGAGTGAGTGCTGGCACTCCGGCGAAGCGAAACGGGGCCGATTCGGGCACGATATCGGCGTATTTCGACGTGCTCGCCGGCGACCGTCGCACGAGTACGGCAAAGCGCGTCTGCCGGGGCGAGGTTTGCGATGCCGACGAAAAAGTGGGAAGCGCCGCTCGGATCTTCGCCGTTTTTGCAGGAGTGAGTGGCGGCCCTCCTGCGAGACCAAGAAGCATCGACTCGCGCACGATATCGGTGTCTTTCGACGTGCCCGCCGGCCACCGCCGCACGAGTACGGCAAACCGCGTATGCCGGGGCGGGGTTGGCGACGCCGACGCAAAAGTGGGAACCGCCACTAGGATGTTCGCCGTTTTTGGCAGAGTGAGTGCTGGCACACCGGCGACGCGAAAGAGCGCGAAAGCGCCCACGAAAGTGGCGTATTTGGACGTGCTTGACGGCGACCGCTGCAGGAGTACGAAAAACCACGTCAGCCGGGGCGAGCGACCCACGGCGGTCTGGGTGCTTATCGCTGCTATTATAGGGGCACCCCGGCAGACGCAGAAAAAAAAAATTTTTTTTCGACCTTCTTTTTTGCTGGTCGAGCTCGGGTAACCCAGGTCGCAATGGGAGCCGCGCACGAAAGCATATCGGCGTCTTTCTACGTGCTCGCCGGCGACCGTCGCACGAGTACGGCAAAGTGCGTCTGCCGGGGCGGGGTTTGCGACGCGTACGCAATAGTGAGAACCGTCGCTCGGATGTTCGTCGTCTTTCGCCGAGCCAGTGCTGGCAATCCGGCGAAGCCGAACGGAGCCGATTCGGGCACGATATCGGCGTCTTTCCACGTGCTCGCCGGCGACCGTCGCACGAGTACGGTAAACCGCGTCAGCCGGGGCGGAGTTCGGGACGCCGATGCGAAAGTGGGAAGCGCCGCTCGGATCTTCGCCGTTTTTGGAGGAGTCAGTGGCGGCACTCCGGTGAAGCCAAGGTGCGCCAATTCGCGCACGATATCGGCGTCTTTCGACGTGCCCGCCGGCCACCGTCGCACGAGTACGGCAAACCTCGTCTGCCGGGGCGGGGTTTGCGACGCCGACGCAAAAGTGGGAACCGCCGCTCGGATGTTCGCCGTTTTTGGCAGAGTGAGTGCTGGCACTCCGGCGAAGCGAAAGAGCGCGAATGCGCCCACGAAAGTGGCGTGTTTGGACGTGCTTGACGACGACCACCGCAGGAAAACGAAAAACCACGTCAGCCGGGGCGAGCGACCCATGGCGGTCTGGGTGCTTATCGCTGCTATTATAGGGGCACCCCGGCAGACGCAAAAAAAAAAAAAATTTTTTTCGACATTCTTTTTTGCTCGTCGACCTCGGGTGACCCAGGTCGCAGTGGGAGCCGCGCACGAAAGCGGCGTCGCGAGACGGCTTCGCGGTCGCTAGTCGCACGAGCTCGGCAACCGCGTCTGCCGGGGCGGAGTTCGGGACGCCGACGGCTAAGTGGGAACCGCCGCTCGGATGTTCGCCGTTTGTGGCCGAGTGAGTGCTGGCACTCCGGCGAAGCCAAACGGGGCCGATTCCGGCACGATATCGGCGTCTTTCTACGTGCTCGCCGGCGACCGTCGCACGAGTACGGCAAAGTGCGTCTGCCGGGGCGGGGTTTGCGACGCGTACGCAATAGTGAGAACCGTCGCTCGGATGTTCGTCGTCTTTCGCCGAGCCAGTGCTGGCACTCCGGCGAAGCCGAACGGAGCCGATTCGGGCACGATATCGGCGTCTTTCCACGTGCTCGCCGGCGACCGTCGCACGAGTACGGTAAACCGCGTCAGCCGGGGCGGAGTTCGGGACGCCGATGCGAAAGTGGGAAGCGCCGCTCGGATCTTCGCCGTTTTTGGAGGAGTCAGTGGCGGCACTCCGGTGAAGCCAAGGTGCGCCAATTCGCGCACGATATCGGCGTCTTTCGACGTGCCCGCCGGCCACCGTCGCACGAGTACGGCAAACCTCGTCTGCCGGGGCGGGGTTTGCGACGCCGACGCAAAAGTGGGAACCGCCGCTCGGATGTTCGCCGTTTTTGGCAGAGTGAGTGCTGGCACTCCGGCGAAGCGAAAGAGCGTGAATGCGCCCACGAAAGTAGCGTATTTGGACGTGCTTGACGGCGACCGCCGCAGGAGTACGAAAAACCACGTCAGCCGGGGCGAGCGACCCACGGCGGTCTGGGTGCTTATCGCTGCTATTATAGGGGCACCCCGGCAGACGCAGAAAGAAAAAAAAAAATGGGGACATGGCGTGCGTCACCGTGCGGCTTCGCAGCGTTGCCGAAGTCGCCGAGCCCTTCGACTGAGCCGAACGGCGGACAGGGAACGTTGGTCGGCCGTTCTAACCTGTCGGTGCCACGCCGAGACGTCGTTAAGGAAAACCGCGTCGTGGGCCTCTACGACGCCGTCGAGTCGTTGTACGTTTGGTGTCCAGCGTGTCGGCGGCGAGTAGCGGACACGTCGTTCACGACTTCGGTCTTTCGCAGTCGACGCGAACTTGCGGAGAGTCGTGGTGCCTCACGTTTTCGGCAGAAACCGCGGCGGAATTTTCCCGTGCGTGCGCGCACGACCTCGGTGCTGTGCCGTCAGCGTAGTGTTGCACAAACTCGTGGCCTACCCAAGGTGCGGTACGTTTGCGGCCGTATCCTCGGTGGGAATTTCGTGAGTAGGGTCGCAAATTCTACGACCTCGGCGGGTTTGAGAGCGACGTAGACTTGTGGCACGCTCAACATGCCACACGTTTCGGGGCACACCCGCGGTGAAATTTTCTCGAGTACGCTCGTATTAGGGCCCAAGGAGGTCTGGGTACTTATCGCTGCTATTATGTGGGGGTTCTCGTGAGCGGCGTACGCGAAAGCGACCGGGTGTCTGATATGCGGCGGGCTTCGGCCTCGTCAAGCGTGTCCTCGGGTCTGCTCCAGGGGAATCCACGGCAGTCGTCTGCAGCCTCATCCGCTTGATGCGTTAGGGGCTGGTTGTCGGACGGTGCCGTTTTACCACGATATCGAGGTGTGTTCCGTGTCGTCCTCGGGCGATTCAGATGCGAAAGCGCCGAAGACGCGGGCGTGACCCGTCGTCTGGCGGCTTTGCAGTCTCGGCTCCGTTGCTAGTTCCGGCCGGTCCACCGACAGTGCAGCGGGCTTGGGCAACCCGCACGGCGCGACCGAGTCGATGCAACGAAAAAGAGCGAGCATGAACGTGCTTCTTGCCGCACGGCTCCCACTCGTCTTTCGGGAAGGTTGTGCCGTAGCGAGCTCGAACGCCGTCATCTCGGAGTGCAAAATAAGCGTGTTGGGGCGCCTGAAGGTGGCCTCCGCCGCACACAGACTGCGTCCGGCCCGCCGAGGGCGAGGACGGACGCGCAGTCGAACGATTACCTGGTTGATCCTGCCAGTAATCATATGCTTGTCTCAAAGATTAAGCCATGCATGTCTAAGTACATGCCGAAATAAGGCGAAACCGCGAATGGCTCATTAAATCAGTTATGGTTCCTTAGATCGTTTCTTCCTACTTGGATAACTGTGGCAATTCTAGAGCTAATACATGCAGTGAGCCTGGAGCCCTTTGGGTAACGGGTGCTTTTATTAGACCAAGATCGATCGGGTTTCGGCCCGTATTGTGTGGTGACTCTGGATAACTTTGTGCTGATCGCATGGCCACGAGCCGGCGACGTTTCTTTCAAGTGTCTGCCTTATCAACTTTCGATGGTAGGTTACTTGCTTACCATGGTTGTTACGGGTAACGGAGAATCAGGGTTCGATTCCGGAGAGGGAGCCTGAGAAACGGCTACCACATCCAAGGAAGGCAGCAGGCGCGCAAATTACCCACTCCCGGCACGGGGAGGTAGTGACGAAAAATAACAATACGGGACTCTTTTGAGGCCCCGTAATTGAAATGAGTACACTCTAAATCCTTTAACGAGGATCAATTGGAGGGCAAGTCTGGTGCCAGCAGCCGCGGTAATTCCAGCTCCAATAGCGTATACTAAAGCTGCTGCGGTTAAAAAGCTCGTAGTTGGATCTCAGTTCCAGACGAGTAGTGCATCTACCCGATGCGACGGCTCGGACTGAACATCATGCCGGTTCTTTCTTGGTGCACTTCATTGTGTGCCTCGAGATGGCCGGTGCTTTTACTTTGAAAAAATTAGAGTGCTCAACGCAGGCGAGTCGCCTGAATAAACTTGCATGGAATAATAGAACAAGACCTCGTTTCTGTTCTGTTGGTTTTTGGAATACGAGGTAATGATTAAGAGGGACGGACGGGGGCATTCGTATTGCGGCGCTAGAGGTGAAATTCTTGGACCGTCGCAAGACGAACTACTGCGAAAGCATTTGCCAAGAATGTTTTCATTGATCAAGAACGAAAGTCAGAGGTTCCGAAGGCGATCAGATACCGCCCTAGTTCTGACCATAAACGATGCCAACCAGCGATCCGCCTGAGTTACTCAAATGACTCGGCGGGCAGCTTCCGGGAAACCAAAGTATTTGGGTTCCGGGGGAAGTATGGTTGCAAAGCTGAAACTTAAAGGAATTGACGGAAGGGCACCACCAGGAGTGGAGCCTGCGGCTTAATTTGACTCAACACGGGAAAACTTACCCGGCCCGGACACTGGGAGGATTGACAGATTGAGAGCTCTTTCTTGATTCGGTGGATGGTGGTGCATGGCCGTTCTTAGTTGGTGGAGCGATTTGTCTGGTTAATTCCGATAACGAACGAGACTCTAGCCTATTAAATAGGTGCGGGGTTCCCAGCACCTTACAACCTTCTTAGAGGGACAAGCGGCTCCTAGCCGCACGAAACAGAGCAATAACAGGTCTGTGATGCCCTTAGATGTCCGGGGCCGCACGCGCGCTACACTGAAGGAAGCAGCGTGTCTTTATCCCTGTCTGAAAAGACTGGGTAACCCGTGGAACTTCTTTCGTGATTGGGATAGGGGCTTGCAATTGTTCCCCTTGAACGAGGAATTCCCAGTAAGCGCGAGTCATAAGCTCGCGTTGATTACGTCCCTGCCCTTTGTACACACCGCCCGTCGCTACTACCGATTGAATGATTTAGTGAGGTCTTCGGACCGATGTCCGGCGCGGCCTTTCGGTTGCGCCGGTCTGTTGGAAAGATGACCAAACTTGATCATTTAGAGGAAGTAAAAGTCGTAACAAGGTTTCCGTAGGTGAACCTGCGGAAGGATCATTAACGGATTGTGAAGGGTGAGCGCCTCAGCTGCGTCTGCGCCCGACACTTTCTGCCGCTGACCCCGTTTGGACGCGGGGTCGGCTTTTCCCCACGGGGCTGCCTGAATGTGGAGCGGCACCCCGTGACAAATTGTTGCGCCCAGCGGACGCCAACACCGCGACCTTGGACGGTCGGCCAGGTGGCGGACGCGGGTACAAACGGCGCAACGCACTCATAGGTCGGCTTTCGACCCGCCACTGCACCGTGGCTCGAAGCGCTCGAAATGCGCGACCCGACCGCTGCGGGACCGCCTAGTACTGTAAACAGGAGCGGCGGAGCGCGAACGGCGAGTCGTGGTTACGTCGGTAGAAGGCGAGGCTGCGCGTTCCCGAAACGCCAGCCGAGTGCCCTCCCGACCGTTCGAGCGTGCAAGAACGAGACCCGACAATCGCGCGGCGACTGCCAAGTACGAGAGGAACGGCACAAGCGTCGGCGGTCGGTCAAGGAACTGGCGATGTGACGGGTCCGCTGTGCACCAGTGCATACCGTCCCGCCGTCCGCGGCAAGCGCCTCCGCGTCCTCGGGTGACGGAGGCTGCCGGTCGGTTCTTGCAGGCGAGGGATCTCGCTGGCACCGGTTCGCGTTGACGCGCGGCCGGTCATGGCACGGCGATGCGACGGCCGAGGTGCGCAGTACTCGATGGAGGAACCGCACGCTCCGATGACCGTCCCGCCCTCCGCGGCGTATGCGTACCGACCGTAATGGTTGCAGCAGCGCCGGCCGGCTTTTGAATTCGCCACACGAAACACGGTGCGAGATCGCGGTTAGGGGAGCGTCGACGTTGCCAGGCGTTTTGCTTGCTGCCGAGGGAAAGGCGGCACGGCCACGTCGCGCTCGTCGCGATTAGCGGGTCTGCGCGCTTTGGGAAGGTGCCGCAACGACTTGCCGAAAGAGGAAGCACGGAAGAACGAGGGACTTGGACGTCCCGACAATTGAACGCACTTGCGGCCAGGCCCTTGCTGGCTTCGTTCTTCCGCCTCGAGTAGGCTCGTACGCGGCTCCGGCGCCGAAAGTGGTCCTTGGCACCGACTTCGGTGGACGTGGGAAGTGCCGCGCAAGTACGGCGCGCCTGGCTCCACCTGTTGGCTAAAGTAGGCAGCCGGATCGGCATTTTGGTGTGCGGTGGCAAACCGTGGATGCGAAAAAAGCTTGTGCGATTTCGTGGAACAAAAAGCGGGGGTCCCCCTTTTTATGCGGAGGAGACCGACCCGCCCGCCGTGGTGAACCGCGACGCCACGGTAAAAACGGGAGAGGCTTGTCGATGGGACCGTGCATCCCGCGCTCCACGGAGGCCGGGAGGCGGCCGCCCGAGGAAATGTGTAGCCGTCGAGGCCCGCATCTGCGTGCACTCTTATCCAAATGGGTGTACCGCAGGCATTTTCTGGTTAGGCGGGCCAATGAGAGCGAGCACACAACGATACCTACGGGTCCGGCTTGGAGAACCGGCTTCGACGCCTCCCGAGTATTTATAGAGGGGTGGACCACGAAAGCACTCGCAAGTAGCGGAAGCGAAACGCCGTCCGAAACACACCGTTTGCTCGATTTGCGGCAGCCGAAAAAGGCGCGGCAGAGTTTTGGAGTCCAAGCGTGCGCTGAAAAGCGCCCTTCTTGGCCACTGTTTGGCCGAGTGCCAGAAACGTTTGGTTTTGACTGTACGGAATTGAACAAACACTTTTTCACGACTCTAAGCGGTGGATCACTCGGTTCTCGGGTCGATGAAGAACGCAGCCAGCTGCGAGACTTGGTGTGAATTGCAGGACACACTGAGCACTGATTCTTTGAACGCACATTGCGGCCTTGGGTCTTCCCTTGGCTTCG
>NW_027465118.1:15000-27500 GCF_043290135.1 Rhipicephalus microplus | reverse complement strand
ACTTTTTGGCTGAGCCTGGCTGGCGGCCCACTCACTCGATCGCCATGTCTGTTTGCCACAGTTTTCCCGGTGGTGCCGCACCCGGGCTCGCCCCGGCTGACGCAGTTTTCGCGCCGCCCCGGCTGACGCGGTTTCGTGCCGCCCCGGCAGACGCGGTTTTTTGCGCCGCCCCGGCTGACGCGGTTTTTTGCCGCCCCGGCTGACGCAGTTCGGACTTGGCACTTTTCGGCTGTGCCTGGCTGGCGGCCCACTCACTCGATCGCCATGTCTGTTTGCCACAGTTTTCCCGGTGGTGCCGCACCCGGGCTCGCCCCGGCAGACGCGTTTTTTTTTTTTCTTTCGCCCCGGCTGACGCAGTTTTCGCGCCGCCCCGGCTGACGCGGTTTCGTGCCGCCCCGGCAGACGCGGTTTTTTGCGCCGCCCCGGCTGACGCGGTTTTTGCCGCCCCGGCTGACGCAGTTCGGACTTAGCACTTTTTGGCTGAGCCTGGCTGGTGGCCCACTCACTCGATCGCCATGTCTGTTAGCCACAGTTTTCCCGGTGGTGCCGCACCCGGGCTCGCCCCGGCTGACGCAGTTTTCGCGCCGCCCCGGCTGACGCGGTTTCGTGCCGCCCCGGCAGACGCGGTTTTCGCGCCGCCCCGGCTGACGCGGTTTTTGCCGCCCCGGCTGACGCAGTTCGGACTTAGCACTTTTCGGCTGTGCCTGGCTGGCGGCCCACTCACTCGATCGCCATGTCTGTTTGCCACAGTTTTCCCGGTGGTGCCGCACCCGGGCTCGCCCCGGCTGACGCAGTTTTCGCGCCGCCCCGGCTGACGCGGTTTCGTGCCGCCCCGGCAGACGCGGTTTTCGCGCCGCCCCGGCTGACGCGGTTTCGTGCCGCCCCGGCAGACGCGGTTTTTTGCCGCCCCAGCTGACGCAGTTCGGACTTAGCACTTTTTGGCTGAGCCTTGCTGGCGGCCCACTCACTCGATCGCCATGTCTGTTTGCCACAGTTTTCCCGGTGGTGCCGCACCCGGGCTCGCCCCGGCAGACGCGTTTTTTTTTTTCTTTCGCCCCGGCTGACGCAGTTTTCGCGCCGCCCCGGCAGACGCGGTTTTCGCGCCGCCCCGGCAGACGCGGTTTTTTGCGCCGCCCCGGCTGACGCGGTTTTTTGCCGCCCCGGCTGACGCAGTTCGGACTTGGCACTTTTTGGCTGAGCCTGGCTGGCGGCCCACTCACTCGATCGCCATGTCTGTTTGCCACAGTTTTCCCGGTGGTGCCGCACCCGGGCTCGCCCCGGCTGACGCAGTTTTCGCGCCGCCCCGGCAGACGCGGTTTCGTGCCGCCCCGGCAGACGCGGTTTTTTGCGCCGCCCCGGCTGACGCGGTTTTTTGCCGCCCCGGCTGACACGGTTCGGACTTTGCACTTTTCGGCTGTGCCTGGCTGGCGGCCCACTCACTCGATCGCCATGTCTGTTTGCCACAGTTTTCCCGGTGGTGCCGCACCCGGGCTCGCCCCGGCAGACGCGTTTTTTTTTTTTTTTTCTTTCGCCCCGGCTGACGCAGTTTTCGCGCCGCCCCGGCTGACGCGGTTTCGTGCCGCCCCGGCAGACGCGGTTTTTTGCGCCGCCCCGGCTGACGTGGTTTTTGCCGCCCCGGCTGACGCAGTTCGGACTTTGCACTTTTTGGCTGAGCCTGGCTGGCGGCCCACTCACTCGATCGCCATGTCTGTTTGCCACAGTTTTCCCGGTGGTGCCGCACCCGGGCTCGCCCCGGCAGACGCGTTTTTTTTTTTTCCTTCGCCCCGGCAGACGTGGTTCCCCCCCCCCCCCTCCGTCTTTCTTTTTGTTTTTTTTTTTCGCCGCGGCTGAAGTGGATTTTTCGGTGCCTCGACGCCCCGGTAGTCGCGGTTTTTCCGTTTCCGCACGGCCCCGGCTGACGCTGCTCGGTCACAGTCGCCTTTTGTGGTGATTGCAGACTTCTTGAGCGCGGGTGTTTTTTTTTTTTGTTGTTGTTGTTGTTTTATTACGCATTCGCTCCAGCAGACGCTGTTTAGACTTTTTGTTTCCTCTTTTATCCTGCGACGAGGTGACGAGGTTTATTCGGTGCCCCGCCGCCCCGGCTGAAGTGATTTTTCCTGTCCCGTGCCGCCCCGGCTGACGCGGTTGGGACTTCGCGTTTGTTCGGCCGCCACGGGTTTTGGCGCACTCGCTCGGTTGCTTGTTGTTGCCACTTGTTGCGAACCCAGGTTTCTTGAGCGAGCGCGGGCGTTTTTTCTTCCTTTCTTTCTTTGTTCTATGTGTTAGCGAATCGGCCTTTAATATCACACGAGGACTCACAACCAACAATTTTCAGTTTGAAGTGTAAAAAATCTGCAGGTGTTGACGTAACTGACTTGCCCCGTACCCTTGAGTACATCCATGAAGTTCTCGTAGTACTACTAAATCGCATTATTCCAAGTGGAGAAATTCCCATAAACTTGCAAACCTCTACACGAAAATCGGTGCGCGTGATAAAGTTGAAAATTATCGTCCGATATCAAATGTGCCTTCTATAACACAAATTCTAGGAAAAAAAAAAAAAAAAAACACTTGTTCGCCGTTTTCTGCGCCGTGACTGGCAGCACTCCGGCGAAGCGAAACGGGGTCGATTCGAGCACGATATCGGCGTCTTTCGACGTGCTCGCCGGCGACCGTCGCACGAGTACGTCGCACGAGCGCGTCTGCCGGGGCGCCGTTTGCGAAGCCGACGCAAAAGTGGGAACCGCCGCTCGGATGATCGCCGCTTTCGGCAGAGTGAGTGTTGGCACTCCGGGGAAGCGAAACAGCGTGAATGCGCCCACGAAATCGGCGTATTTTGAAGTGCCCGCCGGCGACCGTCGCACGAGTACGGTAAACCGCGTCAGCCGGGGCGTAGTTCGGGACGCCGACGAAAAAGTGGGAAGCGCAACTCGGATCTTCGCCGTTTTTGCAGGAGTGAGTGGCGGCCCTCCTGCGAGACCAAGAAGCATCGATTCGTGCACGAATTCGGCGCCTTTCGACGTGATCGCCGGCGACCGTCGCTCGAGTAGGGCAAACCGCGTCTGCCGGGGCGGGCTTCGGGACGCCGATGCGAAAGTGGGAAACGCTGCTCGGATGTTCGCCGTTTTTGGCCGAGTGAGTGCTGGCACACGGGCGAAGCCAAACGGGGCCGATTACGGCACGATATCGGCGTCTTTCGACGTGCCCGCCGGCGACCGTCGCACGAGTACGGTAAACCGCGTCAGCCCGGGCGGAGTTCGGGACGCCGATGCGAAAGTGGAGAACGCCGCTCGGATCTTCGCCGTTTTTGGAGGAGTGAGTGGCGGCACTCCGGAGAAGCCAGGGAGCGCCAATTAGCGCACGATATCGGCGTCTTTCGACGCGCTCGCCGGCGACCGTCGCACGAGTAGGGCAAACCGCGTCTGCCGGGGCGGGGTTTACGACGCCGACGCAAAAGTGGGAACCGCCGCTCGGATGTTGGCCGTTTTTGGCAGAGTGAGTGCTGGCACTCCGGCGACGCGAAAGAGCGCGAATGCGCCCACGAAAGTGGCGTATTTGGACGTGCGTGACGGCGACCGCTGCAGGAGTACGAAAAACCACGTCAGCCGGGGCGAGCGACACACGGCGGTCTGGGTGCTTATCGCTGCTATTATAGGGGCACCCCGGCAGACGCAGAAAAAAAAAAAAAAATTTTCGACCTTCTTTTTTGCTGGTCGAGCTCGGGTAACCCAGGTCGCAATGGGAGCCGCGCACGAAAGCGGCGTCGCGAGACGCGTTCGCGGTCGCTAGTCGCACGAGCTCGGCAACCGCGTCAGCCGGCGCGGAGTTCGGGATGCCGACGGCTAAGTGGGTACCGCTGCTCGGATGTTCGCCGTTTTTGGCCGAGTGAGTGCTGGCACTCCGGTGAAGCCAAGGAGCGCCAATTCGTGCACGATATCGGCGTCTTTCGACGTGCCCGCCGGCCACCGCCGCACGAGTACGGCAAACCGCGTCTGCCGGGGCGGGGTTCGCGACGCGTACGCAATAGTGGGAACCGTCGCTCGGATGTTCGTCGTCTTTGGCCGAGCGAGTGCTGGCACTCCGGCGAAGCGAAACGGGGCCGATTCGGGCACGATATCGGCGTATTTCGACGTGCTCGCCGGCGACCGTCGCACGAGTACGGCAAAGCGCGTCTGCCGGGGCGAGGTTTGCGACGCCGACGAAAAAGTGGGAAGCGCCGCTCGGATCTTCGCCGTTTTTGCAGGAGTGAGTGGCGGCCCTCCTGCGAGACCAAGAAGCATCGACTCGCGCACGATATCGGTGTCTTTCGACGTGCCCGCCGGCCACCGCCGCACGAGTACGGCAAACCGCGTATGCCGGGGCGGGGTTGGCGACGCCGACGCAAAAGTGGGAACCGCCACTAGGATGTTCGCCGTTTTTGGCAGAGTGAGTGCTGGCACTCCGGCGAAGCGAAAGAGCGCGAATGCGCCCACGAAAGTGGCGTGTTTGGACGTGCTTGACGACGACCACCGCAGGAAAACGAAAAACCACGTCAGCCGGGGCGAGCGACCCATGGCGGTCTGGGTGCTTATCGCTGCTATTATAGGGGCACCCCGGCAGACGCAAAAAAAAAAAAAAAAAATTTTTTTCGACATTCTTTTTTGCTCGTCGACCTCGGGTGACCCAGGTCGCAGTGGGAGCCGCGCACGAAAGCGGCGTCGCGAGACGGCTTCGCGGTCGCTAGTCGCACGAGCTCGGCAACCGCGTCTGCCGGGGCGGAGTTCGGGACGCCGACGGCTAAGTGGGAACCGCCGCTCGGATGTTCGCCGTTTGTGGCCGAGTGAGTGCTGGCACTCCGGCGAAGCCAAACGGGGCCGATTCCGGCACGATATCGGCGTCTTTCTACGTGCTCGCCGGCGACCGTCGCACGAGTACGGCAAAGTGCGTCTGCCGGGGCGGGGTTTGCGACGCGTACGCAATAGTGAGAACCGTCGCTCGGATGTTCGTCGTCTTTCGCCGAGCCAGTGCTGGCAATCCGGCGAAGCCGAACGGAGCCGATTCGGGCACGATATCGGCGTCTTTCCACGTGCTCGCCGGCGACCGTCGCACGAGTACGGTAAACCGCGTCAGCCGGGGCGGAGTTCGGGACGCCGATGCGAAAGTGGGAAGCGCCGCTCGGATCTTCGCCGTTTTTGGAGGAGTCAGTGGCGGCACTCCGGTGAAGCCAAGGTGCGCCAATTCGCGCACGATATCGGCGTCTTTCGACGTGCCCGCCGGCCACCGTCGCACGAGTACGGCAAACCTCGTCTGCCGGGGCGGGGTTTGCGACGCCGACGCAAAAGTGGGAACCGCCGCTCGGATGTTCGCCGTTTTTGGCAGAGTGAGTGCTGGCACTCCGGCGAAGCGAAAGAGCGCGAATGCGCCCACGAAAGTGGCGTGTTTGGACGTGCTTGACGACGACCACCGCAGGAAAACGAAAAACCACGTCAGCCGGGGCGAGCGACCCATGGCGGTCTGGGTGCTTATCGCTGCTATTATAGGGGCACCCCGGCAGACGCAAAAAAAAAAAAAATTTTTTTCGACATTCTTTTTTGCTCGTCGACCTCGGGTGACCCAGGTCGCAGTGGGAGCCGCGCACGAAAGCGGCGTCGCGAGACGGCTTCGCGGTCGCTAGTCGCACGAGCTCGGCAACCGCGTCTGCCGGGGCGGAGTTCGGGACGCCGACGGCTAAGTGGGAACCGCCGCTCGGATGTTCGCCGTTTGTGGCCGAGTGAGTGCTGGCACTCCGGCGAAGCCAAACGGGGCCGATTCCGGCACGATATCGGCGTCTTTCTACGTGCTCGCCGGCGACCGTCGCACGAGTACGGCAAAGTGCGTCTGCCGGGGCGGGGTTTGCGACGCGTACGCAATAGTGAGAACCGTCGCTCGGATGTTCGTCGTCTTTCGCCGAGCCAGTGCTGGCACTCCGGCGAAGCCGAACGGAGCCGATTCGGGCACGATATCGGCGTCTTTCCACGTGCTCGCCGGCGACCGTCGCACGAGTACGGTAAACCGCGTCAGCCGGGGCGGAGTTCGGGACGCCGATGCGAAAGTGGGAAGCGCCGCTCGGATCTTCGCCGTTTTTGGAGGAGTCAGTGGCGGCACTCCGGTGAAGCCAAGGTGCGCCAATTCGCGCACGATATCGGCGTCTTTCGACGTGCCCGCCGGCCACCGTCGCACGAGTACGGCAAACCTCGTCTGCCGGGGCGGGGTTTGCGACGCCGACGCAAAAGTGGGAACCGCCGCTCGGATGTTCGCCGTTTTTGGCAGAGTGAGTGCTGGCACTCCGGCGAAGCGAAAGAGCGTGAATGCGCCCACGAAAGTAGCGTATTTGGACGTGCTTGACGGCGACCGCCGCAGGAGTACGAAAAACCACGTCAGCCGGGGCGAGCGACCCACGGCGGTCTGGGTGCTTATCGCTGCTATTATAGGGGCACCCCGGCAGACGCAGAAAGAAAAAAAAAAATGGGGACATGGCGTGCGTCACCGTGCGGCTTCGCAGCGTTGCCGAAGTCGCCGAGCCCTTCGACTGAGCCGAACGGCGGACAGGGAACGTTGGTCGGCCGTTCTAACCTGTCGGTGCCACGCCGAGACGTCGTTAAGGAAAACCGCGTCGTGGGCCTCTACGACGCCGTCGAGTCGTTGTACGTTTGGTGTCCAGCGTGTCGGCGGCGAGTAGCGGACACGTCGTTCACGACTTCGGTCTTTCGCAGTCGACGCGAACTTGCGGAGAGTCGTGGTGCCTCACGTTTTCGGCAGAAACCGCGGCGGAATTTTCCCGTGCGTGCGCGCACGACCTCGGTGCTGTGCCGTCAGCGTAGTGTTGCACAAACTCGTGGCCTACCCAAGGTGCGGTACGTTTGCGGCCGTATCCTCGGTGGGAATTTCGTGAGTAGGGTCGCAAATTCTACGACCTCGGCGGGTTTGAGAGCGACGTAGACTTGTGGCACGCTCAACATGCCACACGTTTCGGGGCACACCCGCGGTGAAATTTTCTCGAGTACGCTCGTATTAGGGCCCAAGGAGGTCTGGGTACTTATCGCTGCTATTATGTGGGGGTTCTCGTGAGCGGCGTACGCGAAAGCGACCGGGTGTCTGATATGCGGCGGGCTTCGGCCTCGTCAAGCGTGTCCTCGGGTCTGCTCCAGGGGAATCCACGGCAGTCGTCTGCAGCCTCATCCGCTTGATGCGTTAGGGGCTGGTTGTCGGACGGTGCCGTTTTACCACGATATCGAGGTGTGTTCCGTGTCGTCCTCGGGCGATTCAGATGCGAAAGCGCCGAAGACGCGGGCGTGACCCGTCGTCTGGCGGCTTTGCAGTCTCGGCTCCGTTGCTAGTTCCGGCCGGTCCACCGACAGTGCAGCGGGCTTGGGCAACCCGCACGGCGCGACCGAGTCGATGCAACGAAAAAGAGCGAGCATGAACGTGCTTCTTGCCGCACGGCTCCCACTCGTCTTTCGGGAAGGTTGTGCCGTAGCGAGCTCGAACGCCGTCATCTCGGAGTGCAAAATAAGCGTGTTGGGGCGCCTGAAGGTGGCCTCCGCCGCACACAGACTGCGTCCGGCCCGCCGAGGGCGAGGACGGACGCGCAGTCGAACGATTACCTGGTTGATCCTGCCAGTAATCATATGCTTGTCTCAAAGATTAAGCCATGCATGTCTAAGTACATGCCGAAATAAGGCGAAACCGCGAATGGCTCATTAAATCAGTTATGGTTCCTTAGATCGTTTCTTCCTACTTGGATAACTGTGGCAATTCTAGAGCTAATACATGCAGTGAGCCTGGAGCCCTTTGGGTAACGGGTGCTTTTATTAGACCAAGATCGATCGGGTTTCGGCCCGTATTGTGTGGTGACTCTGGATAACTTTGTGCTGATCGCATGGCCACGAGCCGGCGACGTTTCTTTCAAGTGTCTGCCTTATCAACTTTCGATGGTAGGTTACTTGCTTACCATGGTTGTTACGGGTAACGGAGAATCAGGGTTCGATTCCGGAGAGGGAGCCTGAGAAACGGCTACCACATCCAAGGAAGGCAGCAGGCGCGCAAATTACCCACTCCCGGCACGGGGAGGTAGTGACGAAAAATAACAATACGGGACTCTTTTGAGGCCCCGTAATTGAAATGAGTACACTCTAAATCCTTTAACGAGGATCAATTGGAGGGCAAGTCTGGTGCCAGCAGCCGCGGTAATTCCAGCTCCAATAGCGTATACTAAAGCTGCTGCGGTTAAAAAGCTCGTAGTTGGATCTCAGTTCCAGACGAGTAGTGCATCTACCCGATGCGACGGCTCGGACTGAACATCATGCCGGTTCTTTCTTGGTGCACTTCATTGTGTGCCTCGAGATGGCCGGTGCTTTTACTTTGAAAAAATTAGAGTGCTCAACGCAGGCGAGTCGCCTGAATAAACTTGCATGGAATAATAGAACAAGACCTCGTTTCTGTTCTGTTGGTTTTTGGAATACGAGGTAATGATTAAGAGGGACGGACGGGGGCATTCGTATTGCGGCGCTAGAGGTGAAATTCTTGGACCGTCGCAAGACGAACTACTGCGAAAGCATTTGCCAAGAATGTTTTCATTGATCAAGAACGAAAGTCAGAGGTTCGAAGGCGATCAGATACCGCCCTAGTTCTGACCATAAACGATGCCAACCAGCGATCCGCCTGAGTTACTCAAATGACTCGGCGGGCAGCTTCCGGGAAACCAAAGTATTTGGGTTCCGGGGGAAGTATGGTTGCAAAGCTGAAACTTAAAGGAATTGACGGAAGGGCACCACCAGGAGTGGAGCCTGCGGCTTAATTTGACTCAACACGGGAAAACTTACCCGGCCCGGACACTGGGAGGATTGACAGATTGAGAGCTCTTTCTTGATTCGGTGGATGGTGGTGCATGGCCGTTCTTAGTTGGTGGAGCGATTTGTCTGGTTAATTCCGATAACGAACGAGACTCTAGCCTATTAAATAGGTGCGGGGTTCCCAGCACCTTACAACCTTCTTAGAGGGACAAGCGGCTCCTAGCCGCACGAAACAGAGCAATAACAGGTCTGTGATGCCCTTAGATGTCCGGGGCCGCACGCGCGCTACACTGAAGGAAGCAGCGTGTCTTTATCCCTGTCTGAAAAGACTGGGTAACCCGTGGAACTTCTTTCGTGATTGGGATAGGGGCTTGCAATTGTTCCCCTTGAACGAGGAATTCCCAGTAAGCGCGAGTCATAAGCTCGCGTTGATTACGTCCCTGCCCTTTGTACACACCGCCCGTCGCTACTACCGATTGAATGATTTAGTGAGGTCTTCGGACCGATGTCCGGCGCGGCCTTTCGGTTGCGCCGGTCTGTTGGAAAGATGACCAAACTTGATCATTTAGAGGAAGTAAAAGTCGTAACAAGGTTTCCGTAGGTGAACCTGCGGAAGGATCATTAACGGATTGTGAAGGGTGAGCGCCTCAGCTGCGTCTGCGCCCGACACTTTCTGCCGCTGACCCCGTTTGGACGCGGGGTCGGCTTTTCCCCACGGGGCTGCCTGAATGTGGAGCGGCACCCCGTGACAAATTGTTGCGCCCAGCGGACGCCAACACCGCGACCTTGGACGGTCGGCCAGGTGGCGGACGCGGGTACAAACGGCGCAACGCACTCATAGGTCGGCTTTCGACCCGCCACTGCACCGTGGCTCGAAGCGCTCGAAATGCGCGACCCGACCGCTGCGGGACCGCCTAGTACTGTAAACAGGAGCGGCGGAGCGCGAACGGCGAGTCGTGGTTACGTCGGTAGAAGGCGAGGCTGCGCGTTCCCGAAACGCCAGCCGAGTGCCCTCCCGACCGTTCGAGCGTGCAAGAACGAGACCCGACAATCGCGCGGCGACTGCCAAGTACGAGAGGAACGGCACAAGCGTCGGCGGTCGGTCAAGGAACTGGCGATGTGACGGGTCCGCTGTGCACCAGTGCATACCGTCCCGCCGTCCGCGGCAAGCGCCTCCGCGTCCTCGGGTGACGGAGGCTGCCGGTCGGTTCTTGCAGGCGAGGGATCTCGCTGGCACCGGTTCGCGTTGACGCGCGGCCGGTCATGGCACGGCGATGCGACGGCCGAGGTGCGCAGTACTCGATGGAGGAACCGCACGCTCCGATGACCGTCCCGCCCTCCGCGGCGTATGCGTACCGACCGTAATGGTTGCAGCAGCGCCGGCCGGCTTTTGAATTCGCCACACGAAACACGGTGCGAGATCGCGGTTAGGGGAGCGTCGACGTTGCCAGGCGTTTTGCTTGCTGCCGAGGGAAAGGCGGCACGGCCACGTCGCGCTCGTCGCGATTAGCGGGTCTGCGCGCTTTGGGAAGGTGCCGCAACGACTTGCCGAAAGAGGAAGCACGGAAGAACGAGGGACTTGGACGTCCCGACAATTGAACGCACTTGCGGCCAGGCCCTTGCTGGCTTCGTTCTTCCGCCTCGAGTAGGCTCGTACGCGGCTCCGGCGCCGAAAGTGGTCCTTGGCACCGACTTCGGTGGACGTGGGAAGTGCCGCGCAAGTACGGCGCGCCTGGCTCCACCTGTTGGCTAAAGTAGGCAGCCGGATCGGCATTTTGGTGTGCGGTGGCAAACCGTGGATGCGAAAAAAGCTTGTGCGATTTCGTGGAACAAAAAGCGGGGGTCCCCCTTTTTATGCGGAGGAGACCGACCCGCCCGCCGTGGTGAACCGCGACGCCACGGTAAAAACGGGAGAGGCTTGTCGATGGGACCGTGCATCCCGCGCTCCACGGAGGCCGGGAGGCGGCCGCCCGAGGAAATGTGTAGCCGTCGAGGCCCGCATCTGCGTGCACTCTTATCCAAATGGGTGTACCGCAGGCATTTTCTGGTTAGGCGGGCCAATGAGAGCGAGCACACAACGATACCTACGGGTCCGGCTTGGAGAACCGGCTTCGACGCCTCCCGAGTATTTATAGAGGGGTGGACCACGAAAGCACTCGCAAGTAGCGGAAGCGAAACGCCGTCCGAAACACACCGTTTGCTCGATTTGCGGCAGCCGAAAAAGGCGCGGCAGAGTTTTGGAGTCCAAGCGTGCGCTGAAAAGCGCCCTTCTTGGCCACTGTTTGGCCGAGTGCCAGAAACGTTTGGTTTTGACTGTACGGAATTGAACAAACACTTTTTCACGACTCTAAGCGGTGGATCGCTCGGTTCTCGGGTCGATGAAGAACGCAGCCAGCTGCGAGACTTGGTGTGAATTGCAGGACACACTGAGCACTGATTCTTTGAACGCACATTGCGGCCTTGGGTCTTCCCTTGGCTTCGTCTGTCTGAGGGTCGGATCACATATCAAGAGAGCCTTCGGCGCACAAGGGAACGTGAGCCGTCGACTCGTTTTGACCGCGTCGGCAACACGGACAGCACGCTGAACACCTCACAGCGAGCGCCAACAGCGGCCACTCAAGGGCGAGACGGTGGCGACCGTCGTGCCAGAGCCCAACCGAAACGGGGGCGACCGACTGCATTGAGGATGTGGCACCTCGTTGAGACCGCCGCAGGACTTCGAGTCGGAAGGAAGCCTGCAGGGAAAGTGCGGTCGAGGTTGCGTACTCCTCTCTGCGACCGGGCGCGCAAGAGCTGCGAGAGCCACGGACGCGCAACTTTAACGCACGGTAAACACGAGGAGCGAAAGCCGGCCAGCAAAGCTTCTCCAGCCGTGCGCAAAGTGCGCGAGATCGCAGCCTTGCGTTGCGCTTGTTGCCCTCGAAGTAAGCAGGGTGTCCCGTAGACCGGGCGCTCGAACACGCTGCGGGGCCGTGCCTCCTCCAGGCTTTGCCGCGCGAACAGGGAACGTTCGCGCGCAAAGCGCAGGGAGGTGAGGAGGCTGCGCCCGACGTTTGCGGTTCGCTGCGTACGCGGTTGATGCGGAGAGCACGGCGCGACGACTTGCCGCGAAGCGGAAAAAGTCTCCCGCACGAGTTGGCGAAACGTTGGCGAAGCTTAAGGCGTTCTCGTCGTAGTCCGCCGTCGGTCTAAGTGCTTCGCAGTTCCCGTCCCGTTCAAAAAACTGGGCCACTCCAGTTGGGGCGGGGGCGACGCTACACGAGACGATGCCTCTCGCCAGGCTGCGTGGCTGCCCTTGCGGCGGCGGCGACTGGCCTCGGCGGTGTTTGGGCTTTCGACACGGTCGTTTATCACGCAACTGCTCGGACGACGCACGCGCGCAGCGGAATGCCGCTTGCCAGCCTTGTGAAGATGTGACCCTGTACAGGGTTGCGGGCGCACTTGGTAGGGCGTCGTACTCGGTTCGCGATGGGTTTACGAACGTGTCCCGTCACTTCCACGTCACACCGGTTGTGCGCCGCACGCGTGCAGCGGGGAAGCCGATTGCCAGCCTTGTGAAGAAGTGGCCCTGTACAGGGTTGCGGGCGCACTTGGTAGGGCGAGCGCACGCGGTCGTGCAGGAAGTTGATGGAAGCGAATGTATCCGCTGTCGACCTCAGATCAGGCGAGACAACCCGCTGAATTTAAGCA
>NW_027465118.1:0-10000 GCF_043290135.1 Rhipicephalus microplus | reverse complement strand
CAAAGCTGGTCCCAAAACCGCGCCAAGTACGAAAGGAACAGCGCGGTCGAGACTCGGAAGAAAAAGCTTTCAAAGTGTCGTAGCACGATGCACACTGCTGTTCGTGTGGAACAAACGTGACTACCGTGCTGTACGGTGGAGTTCTGTGCGCAAAAGCGGCGGGTGTGTTTCTAAGCACCACAGCGTTGTGTCAAAAAAGAGGTGCCTGAGAGAAACGCATGCGACTGCCGTGCTTTGCGGCATAGCACCGTGCGCAAAAACGGTGCGCATGCAAGAGGTGTCAGAGCTAGCGAACTTTTGCCACGAGCAACAGGTCACTAAAAGCCTATAGATGACGGTGTTGGAGGAAAAGAAAAATATCGAGAAAGCACTGCGGTGTGCCGTGCGTAGGGACGGGCGCGCGTGCCACATGCCGCCGAAATATGGGTGTCGGAGAAAACAGAGTGCCGCGCGTAACGAGGGGCGCGCGTGTTACAGAGAGATATGCCCAAACGCATGAAAGTGTACGCAGGTGTCCTAAGGCAGTTTTTTTTTTTTTTCCTCATTTTGATGTCGCCCCGGCTGACGTGGTTTTCGTTTTTCCGTGCCGCCCCGGCTGACGCGGTTTTCGTTTTTCCGTGCCGCCCCGGCTGACGCAGTTTTTGCGCCGCCCCGGCTGACGCGGTTTTCGCGCCGCCCCGGCTGACGCGGTTCCGACTTTGCACTTTTTGGCTCACCCCGGCTGGCGGCCCACTCACTCGATCGCCAGGTCTGTTTGCCCCGGTGGTTCCACCGCCAGGCTTAAGCGCGAACTTTTTTTGTTTGTTTTCTTTTGATTAAGCGCAAGCTTTTTTCTTTGTTTTCTTTTGATTAAGCGCGGGCTTTTTTCTTTGTTTTTTTTGCATTCGCCCCGGCAGACGCGGTTTTTGCGCCGCCCCGGCTGACGCGGTTTTTGCCGCCCCGGCTGACGCAGTTCGGACTTAGCACTTTTCGGCTGTGCCTGGCTGGCGGCCCACTCACTCGATCGCCATGTCTGTTTGCCACAGTTTTCCCGGTGGTGCCGCACCCGGGCTCGCCCCGGCTGACGCGGTTTCGTGCCGCCCCGGCAGACGCGGTTTTCGCGCCGCCCCGGCTGACGCGGTTTCGTGCCGCCCCGGCAGACGCGGTTTTTTGCCGCCCCGGCAGACGCGTTTTTTTTTTCTTTCGCCCCGGCTGACGCAGTTTTCGCGCCGCCCCGGCAGACGCGGTTTTCGCGCCGCCCCGGCAGACGCGGTTTTTTGCGCCGCCCCGGCTGACGCAGTTCGGACTTGGCACTTTTTGGCTGAGCCTGGCTGGCGGCCCACTCACTCGATCGCCATGTCTGTTTGCCACAGTTTTCCCGGTGGTGCCGCACCCGGGCTCGCCCCGGCTGACGCAGTTTTCGCGCCGCCCCGGCTGACGCGGTTTCGTGCCGCCCCGGCAGACGCGGTTTTTTGCGCCGCCCCGGCTGACGCGGTTTTTTGCCGCCCCGGCTGACGCAGTTCGGACTTGGCACTTTTCGGCTGTGCCTGGCTGGCGGCCCACTCACTCGATCGCCATGTCTGTTTGCCACAGTTTTCCCGGTGGTGCCGCACCCGGGCTCGCCCCGGCAGACGCGTTTTTTTTTTTTCTTTCGCCCCGGCTGACGCAGTTTTCGCGCCGCCCCGGCTGACGCGGTTTCGTGCCGCCCCGGCAGACGCGGTTTTTTGCGCCGCCCCGGCTGACGCGGTTTTTGCCGCCCCGGCTGACGCAGTTCGGACTTAGCACTTTTTGGCTGAGCCTGGCTGGTGGCCCACTCACTCGATCGCCATGTCTGTTAGCCACAGTTTTCCCGGTGGTGCCGCACCCGGGCTCGCCCCGGCTGACGCAGTTTTCGCGCCGCCCCGGCTGACGCGGTTTCGTGCCGCCCCGGCAGACGCGGTTTTCGCGCCGCCCCGGCTGACGCGGTTTTTGCCGCCCCGGCTGACGCAGTTCGGACTTAGCACTTTTCGGCTGTGCCTGGCTGGCGGCCCACTCACTCGATCGCCATGTCTGTTTGCCACAGTTTTCCCGGTGGTGCCGCACCCGGGCTCGCCCCGGCTGACGCAGTTTTCGCGCCGCCCCGGCTGACGCGGTTTCGTGCCGCCCCGGCAGACGCGGTTTTCGCGCCGCCCCGGCTGACGCGGTTTCGTGCCGCCCCGGCAGACGCGGTTTTTTGCCGCCCCAGCTGACGCAGTTCGGACTTAGCACTTTTTGGCTGAGCCTTGCTGGCGGCCCACTCACTCGATCGCCATGTCTGTTTGCCACAGTTTTCCCGGTGGTGCCGCACCCGGGCTCGCCCCGGCAGACGCGTTTTTTTTTTTCTTTCGCCCCGGCTGACGCAGTTTTCGCGCCGCCCCGGCAGACGCGGTTTTCGCGCCGCCCCGGCAGACGCGGTTTTTTGCGCCGCCCCGGCTGACGCGGTTTTTTGCCGCCCCGGCTGACGCAGTTCGGACTTGGCACTTTTTGGCTGAGCCTGGCTGGCGGCCCACTCACTCGATCGCCATGTCTGTTTGCCACAGTTTTCCCGGTGGTGCCGCACCCGGGCTCGCCCCGGCTGACGCAGTTTTCGCGCCGCCCCGGCAGACGCGGTTTCGTGCCGCCCCGGCAGACGCGGTTTTTTGCGCCGCCCCGGCTGACGCGGTTTTTTGCCGCCCCGGCTGACACGGTTCGGACTTTGCACTTTTCGGCTGTGCCTGGCTGGCGGCCCACTCACTCGATCGCCATGTCTGTTTGCCACAGTTTTCCCGGTGGTGCCGCACCCGGGCTCGCCCCGGCAGACGCGTTTTTTTTTTTTTTTCTTTCGCCCCGGCTGACGCAGTTTTCGCGCCGCCCCGGCTGACGCGGTTTCGTGCCGCCCCGGCAGACGCGGTTTTTTGCGCCGCCCCGGCTGACGTGGTTTTTGCCGCCCCGGCTGACGCAGTTCGGACTTTGCACTTTTTGGCTGAGCCTGGCTGGCGGCCCACTCACTCGATCGCCATGTCTGTTTGCCACAGTTTTCCCGGTGGTGCCGCACCCGGGCTCGCCCCGGCAGACGCGTTTTTTTTTTTTCCTTCGCCCCGGCAGACGTGGTTCCCCCCCCCCCCTCCGTCTTTCTTTTTGTTTTTTTTTTTCGCCGCGGCTGAAGTGGATTTTTCGGTGCCTCGACGCCCCGGTAGTCGCGGTTTTTCCGTTTCCGCACGGCCCCGGCTGACGCTGCTCGGTCACAGTCGCCTTTTGTGGTGATTGCAGACTTCTTGAGCGCGGGTGTTTTTTTTTTTTGTTGTTGTTGTTGTTTTATTACGCATTCGCTCCAGCAGACGCTGTTTAGACTTTTTGTTTCCTCTTTTATCCTGCGACGAGGTGACGAGGTTTATTCGGTGCCCCGCCGCCCCGGCTGAAGTGATTTTTCCTGTCCCGTGCCGCCCCGGCTGACGCGGTTGGGACTTCGCGTTTGTTCGGCCGCCACGGGTTTTGGCGCACTCGCTCGGTTGCTTGTTGTTGCCACTTGTTGCGAACCCAGGTTTCTTGAGCGAGCGCGGGCGTTTTTTCTTCCTTTCTTTCTTTGTTCTATGTGTTAGCGAATCGGCCTTTAATATCACACGAGGACTCACAACCAACAATTTTCAGTTTGAAGTGTAAAAAATCTGCAGGTGTTGACGTAACTGACTTGCCCCGTACCCTTGAGTACATCCATGAAGTTCTCGTAGTACTACTAAATCGCATTATTCCAAGTGGAGAAATTCCCATAAACTTGCAAACCTCTACACGAAAATCGGTGCGCGTGATAAAGTTGAAAATTATCGTCCGATATCAAATGTGCCTTCTATAACACAAATTCTAGGAAAAAAAAAAAAAAAACACTTGTTCGCCGTTTTCTGCGCCGTGACTGGCAGCACTCCGGCGAAGCGAAACGGGGTCGATTCGAGCACGATATCGGCGTCTTTCGACGTGCTCGCCGGCGACCGTCGCACGAGTACGTCGCACGAGCGCGTCTGCCGGGGCGCCGTTTGCGAAGCCGACGCAAAAGTGGGAACCGCCGCTCGGATGATCGCCGCTTTCGGCAGAGTGAGTGTTGGCACTCCGGGGAAGCGAAACAGCGTGAATGCGCCCACGAAATCGGCGTATTTTGAAGTGCCCGCCGGCGACCGTCGCACGAGTACGGTAAACCGCGTCAGCCGGGGCGTAGTTCGGGACGCCGACGAAAAAGTGGGAAGCGCAACTCGGATCTTCGCCGTTTTTGCAGGAGTGAGTGGCGGCCCTCCTGCGAGACCAAGAAGCATCGATTCGTGCACGAATTCGGCGCCTTTCGACGTGATCGCCGGCGACCGTCGCTCGAGTAGGGCAAACCGCGTCTGCCGGGGCGGGCTTCGGGACGCCGATGCGAAAGTGGGAAACGCTGCTCGGATGTTCGCCGTTTTTGGCCGAGTGAGTGCTGGCACACGGGCGAAGCCAAACGGGGCCGATTACGGCACGATATCGGCGTCTTTCGACGTGCCCGCCGGCGACCGTCGCACGAGTACGGTAAACCGCGTCAGCCCGGGCGGAGTTCGGGACGCCGATGCGAAAGTGGAGAACGCCGCTCGGATCTTCGCCGTTTTTGGAGGAGTGAGTGGCGGCACTCCGGAGAAGCCAGGGAGCGCCAATTAGCGCACGATATCGGCGTCTTTCGACGCGCTCGCCGGCGACCGTCGCACGAGTAGGGCAAACCGCGTCTGCCGGGGCGGGGTTTACGACGCCGACGCAAAAGTGGGAACCGCCGCTCGGATGTTGGCCGTTTTTGGCAGAGTGAGTGCTGGCACTCCGGCGACGCGAAAGAGCGCGAATGCGCCCACGAAAGTGGCGTATTTGGACGTGCGTGACGGCGACCGCTGCAGGAGTACGAAAAACCACGTCAGCCGGGGCGAGCGACACACGGCGGTCTGGGTGCTTATCGCTGCTATTATAGGGGCACCCCGGCAGACGCAGAAAAAAAAAAAAAAATTTTCGACCTTCTTTTTTGCTGGTCGAGCTCGGGTAACCCAGGTCGCAATGGGAGCCGCGCACGAAAGCGGCGTCGCGAGACGCGTTCGCGGTCGCTAGTCGCACGAGCTCGGCAACCGCGTCAGCCGGCGCGGAGTTCGGGATGCCGACGGCTAAGTGGGTACCGCTGCTCGGATGTTCGCCGTTTTTGGCCGAGTGAGTGCTGGCACTCCGGTGAAGCCAAGGAGCGCCAATTCGTGCACGATATCGGCGTCTTTCGACGTGCCCGCCGGCCACCGCCGCACGAGTACGGCAAACCGCGTCTGCCGGGGCGGGGTTCGCGACGCGTACGCAATAGTGGGAACCGTCGCTCGGATGTTCGTCGTCTTTGGCCGAGCGAGTGCTGGCACTCCGGCGAAGCGAAACGGGGCCGATTCGGGCACGATATCGGCGTATTTCGACGTGCTCGCCGGCGACCGTCGCACGAGTACGGCAAAGCGCGTCTGCCGGGGCGAGGTTTGCGACGCCGACGAAAAAGTGGGAAGCGCCGCTCGGATCTTCGCCGTTTTTGCAGGAGTGAGTGGCGGCCCTCCTGCGAGACCAAGAAGCATCGACTCGCGCACGATATCGGTGTCTTTCGACGTGCCCGCCGGCCACCGCCGCACGAGTACGGCAAACCGCGTATGCCGGGGCGGGGTTGGCGACGCCGACGCAAAAGTGGGAACCGCCACTAGGATGTTCGCCGTTTTTGGCAGAGTGAGTGCTGGCACTCCGGCGAAGCGAAAGAGCGCGAATGCGCCCACGAAAGTGGCGTGTTTGGACGTGCTTGACGACGACCACCGCAGGAAAACGAAAAACCACGTCAGCCGGGGCGAGCGACCCATGGCGGTCTGGGTGCTTATCGCTGCTATTATAGGGGCACCCCGGCAGACGCAAAAAAAAAAAAAAATTTTTTTTCGACATTCTTTTTTGCTCGTCGACCTCGGGTGACCCAGGTCGCAGTGGGAGCCGCGCACGAAAGCGGCGTCGCGAGACGGCTTCGCGGTCGCTAGTCGCACGAGCTCGGCAACCGCGTCTGCCGGGGCGGAGTTCGGGACGCCGACGGCTAAGTGGGAACCGCCGCTCGGATGTTCGCCGTTTGTGGCCGAGTGAGTGCTGGCACTCCGGCGAAGCCAAACGGGGCCGATTCCGGCACGATATCGGCGTCTTTCTACGTGCTCGCCGGCGACCGTCGCACGAGTACGGCAAAGTGCGTCTGCCGGGGCGGGGTTTGCGACGCGTACGCAATAGTGAGAACCGTCGCTCGGATGTTCGTCGTCTTTCGCCGAGCCAGTGCTGGCAATCCGGCGAAGCCGAACGGAGCCGATTCGGGCACGATATCGGCGTCTTTCCACGTGCTCGCCGGCGACCGTCGCACGAGTACGGTAAACCGCGTCAGCCGGGGCGGAGTTCGGGACGCCGATGCGAAAGTGGGAAGCGCCGCTCGGATCTTCGCCGTTTTTGGAGGAGTCAGTGGCGGCACTCCGGTGAAGCCAAGGTGCGCCAATTCGCGCACGATATCGGCGTCTTTCGACGTGCCCGCCGGCCACCGTCGCACGAGTACGGCAAACCTCGTCTGCCGGGGCGGGGTTTGCGACGCCGACGCAAAAGTGGGAACCGCCGCTCGGATGTTCGCCGTTTTTGGCAGAGTGAGTGCTGGCACTCCGGCGAAGCGAAAGAGCGCGAATGCGCCCACGAAAGTGGCGTGTTTGGACGTGCTTGACGACGACCACCGCAGGAAAACGAAAAACCACGTCAGCCGGGGCGAGCGACCCATGGCGGTCTGGGTGCTTATCGCTGCTATTATAGGGGCACCCCGGCAGACGCAAAAAAAAAAAAATTTTTTTCGACATTCTTTTTTGCTCGTCGACCTCGGGTGACCCAGGTCGCAGTGGGAGCCGCGCACGAAAGCGGCGTCGCGAGACGGCTTCGCGGTCGCTAGTCGCACGAGCTCGGCAACCGCGTCTGCCGGGGCGGAGTTCGGGACGCCGACGGCTAAGTGGGAACCGCCGCTCGGATGTTCGCCGTTTGTGGCCGAGTGAGTGCTGGCACTCCGGCGAAGCCAAACGGGGCCGATTCCGGCACGATATCGGCGTCTTTCTACGTGCTCGCCGGCGACCGTCGCACGAGTACGGCAAAGTGCGTCTGCCGGGGCGGGGTTTGCGACGCGTACGCAATAGTGAGAACCGTCGCTCGGATGTTCGTCGTCTTTCGCCGAGCCAGTGCTGGCACTCCGGCGAAGCCGAACGGAGCCGATTCGGGCACGATATCGGCGTCTTTCCACGTGCTCGCCGGCGACCGTCGCACGAGTACGGTAAACCGCGTCAGCCGGGGCGGAGTTCGGGACGCCGATGCGAAAGTGGGAAGCGCCGCTCGGATCTTCGCCGTTTTTGGAGGAGTCAGTGGCGGCACTCCGGTGAAGCCAAGGTGCGCCAATTCGCGCACGATATCGGCGTCTTTCGACGTGCCCGCCGGCCACCGTCGCACGAGTACGGCAAACCTCGTCTGCCGGGGCGGGGTTTGCGACGCCGACGCAAAAGTGGGAACCGCCGCTCGGATGTTCGCCGTTTTTGGCAGAGTGAGTGCTGGCACTCCGGCGAAGCGAAAGAGCGTGAATGCGCCCACGAAAGTAGCGTATTTGGACGTGCTTGACGGCGACCGCCGCAGGAGTACGAAAAACCACGTCAGCCGGGGCGAGCGACCCACGGCGGTCTGGGTGCTTATCGCTGCTATTATAGGGGCACCCCGGCAGACGCAGAAAGAAAAAAAAAAATGGGGACATGGCGTGCGTCACCGTGCGGCTTCGCAGCGTTGCCGAAGTCGCCGAGCCCTTCGACTGAGCCGAACGGCGGACAGGGAACGTTGGTCGGCCGTTCTAACCTGTCGGTGCCACGCCGAGACGTCGTTAAGGAAAACCGCGTCGTGGGCCTCTACGACGCCGTCGAGTCGTTGTACGTTTGGTGTCCAGCGTGTCGGCGGCGAGTAGCGGACACGTCGTTCACGACTTCGGTCTTTCGCAGTCGACGCGAACTTGCGGAGAGTCGTGGTGCCTCACGTTTTCGGCAGAAACCGCGGCGGAATTTTCCCGTGCGTGCGCGCACGACCTCGGTGCTGTGCCGTCAGCGTAGTGTTGCACAAACTCGTGGCCTACCCAAGGTGCGGTACGTTTGCGGCCGTATCCTCGGTGGGAATTTCGTGAGTAGGGTCGCAAATTCTACGACCTCGGCGGGTTTGAGAGCGACGTAGACTTGTGGCACGCTCAACATGCCACACGTTTCGGGGCACACCCGCGGTGAAATTTTCTCGAGTACGCTCGTATTAGGGCCCAAGGAGGTCTGGGTACTTATCGCTGCTATTATGTGGGGGTTCTCGTGAGCGGCGTACGCGAAAGCGACCGGGTGTCTGATATGCGGCGGGCTTCGGCCTCGTCAAGCGTGTCCTCGGGTCTGCTCCAGGGGAATCCACGGCAGTCGTCTGCAGCCTCATCCGCTTGATGCGTTAGGGGCTGGTTGTCGGACGGTGCCGTTTTACCACGATATCGAGGTGTGTTCCGTGTCGTCCTCGGGCGATTCAGATGCGAAAGCGCCGAAGACGCGGGCGTGACCCGTCGTCTGGCGGCTTTGCAGTCTCGGCTCCGTTGCTAGTTCCGGCCGGTCCACCGACAGTGCAGCGGGCTTGGGCAACCCGCACGGCGCGACCGAGTCGATGCAACGAAAAAGAGCGAGCATGAACGTGCTTCTTGCCGCACGGCTCCCACTCGTCTTTCGGGAAGGTTGTGCCGTAGCGAGCTCGAACGCCGTCATCTCGGAGTGCAAAATAAGCGTGTTGGGGCGCCTGAAGGTGGCCTCCGCCGCACACAGACTGCGTCCGGCCCGCCGAGGGCGAGGACGGACGCGCAGTCGAACGATTACCTGGTTGATCCTGCCAGTAATCATATGCTTGTCTCAAAGATTAAGCCATGCATGTCTAAGTACATGCCGAAATAAGGCGAAACCGCGAATGGCTCATTAAATCAGTTATGGTTCCTTAGATCGTTTCTTCCTACTTGGATAACTGTGGCAATTCTAGAGCTAATACATGCAGTGAGCCTGGAGCCCTTTGGGTAACGGGTGCTTTTATTAGACCAAGATCGATCGGGTTTCGGCCCGTATTGTGTGGTGACTCTGGATAACTTTGTGCTGATCGCATGGCCACGAGCCGGCGACGTTTCTTTCAAGTGTCTGCCTTATCAACTTTCGATGGTAGGTTACTTGCTTACCATGGTTGTTACGGGTAACGGAGAATCAGGGTTCGATTCCGGAGAGGGAGCCTGAGAAACGGCTACCACATCCAAGGAAGGCAGCAGGCGCGCAAATTACCCACTCCCGGCACGGGGAGGTAGTGACGAAAAATAACAATACGGGACTCTTTTGAGGCCCCGTAATTGAAATGAGTACACTCTAAATCCTTTAACGAGGATCAATTGGAGGGCAAGTCTGGTGCCAGCAGCCGCGGTAATTCCAGCTCCAATAGCGTATACTAAAGCTGCTGCGGTTAAAAAGCTCGTAGTTGGATCTCAGTTCCAGACGAGTAGTGCATCTACCCGATGCGACGGCTCGGACTGAACATCATGCCGGTTCTTTCTTGGTGCACTTCATTGTGTGCCTCGAGATGGCCGGTGCTTTTACTTTGAAAAAATTAGAGTGCTCAACGCAGGCGAGTCGCCTGAATAAACTTGCATGGAATAATAGAACAAGACCTCGTTTCTGTTCTGTTGGTTTTTGGAATACGAGGTAATGATTAAGAGGGACGGACGGGGGCATTCGTATTGCGGCGCTAGAGGTGAAATTCTTGGACCGTCGCAAGACGAACTACTGCGAAAGCATTTGCCAAGAATGTTTTCATTGATCAAGAACGAAAGTCAGAGGTTCGAAGGCGATCAGATACCGCCCTAGTTCTGACCATAAACGATGCCAACCAGCGATCCGCCTGAGTTACTCAAATGACTCGGCGGGCAGCTTCCGGG
>NW_027465117.1:0-51174 GCF_043290135.1 Rhipicephalus microplus | reverse complement strand
TGGACTGCTTCGACCGGATCCCCACTTTCCTATCTCCTTCTTTTTTCCTCTCGTTGGCTGTCTTCTTCTGCTTCTACTTTCCTTCTATTCTTTTATCCCTCCTTCCCCCCACCCCTATAAGGCACTGCGCCGTGTCGCCTGAAGGCAGACAGAAATTAGGTGCCTTTTTCCTCTTCATTGTAACCACTACCACCACCACCATTCGCTTTCCGGGCGCGTTTCGAAGCAGAAGCAGAAACTTCGGAAGCCGTCATGTCTGGCCGTGGCAAAGGTGGCAAAGGGCTGGGGAAGGGTGGCGCCAAGCGTCATCGAAAGGTGTTGCGTGACAACATCCAGGGCATAACCAAGCCGGCCATCCGTCGTCTGGCGCGCCGTGGCGGTGTCAAGCGCATCTCTGGCCTCATCTACGAGGAAACTCGCGGCGTTCTCAAGGTGTTCCTCGAGAACGTGATCCGCGATGCCGTCACTTACACCGAGCACGCCAAAAGGAAGACCGTGACAGCCATGGACGTCGTGTACGCCCTCAAGCGTCAGGGCCGCACCCTGTACGGATTCGGAGGCTAAGAAGCCAGCGGCGTCGCCTGCAGCCAGCCAACGAGAACACAACAGCCCTCTTCAGGGCTACCCACTTGATGCTTCGGCAGTGTGATCCCAGCGGTTCGCCATACCCGTCCGTCCCTCTTTGCAATATCATTGCGTCATCGCTCAGGTGAGCAGCACCTCGTGTAGTAGTAGCTTGATCGCGCTGGGTACTTGTCACGTTCACCGCATTTCGTTCGCGTCGTCGTCTTTCTCCTGGGTCTGCATGCACGAATCAATCGCCGCATCTGCGAGTTCTTCCTCTCCTTCCTGCAAGCCAAGCTGCTAAAACGGGCCCGTCAAGCGAACGTCGCCTAGTTACCTTATCGCGCGAAGGAAGAAGCCGAGCGCAGCGTTCTACCCTGGTCACTGCATTCTTGGAGACACGACTATGCTCAGGAAGCACGAACTCGCTTTTTTCTTTGGAATGCCCACTACACGATCGCGTCACGTTGTGTCAAAATAAATAAAAACGCACTATGTTCTACCGTGGGGCACCCAGACGAAGAAGGGATGTGTACTTACAAATGAAAAAATTGATTGTGACAGGTTGGTCGTGTTTACCGCGCCCGCTGTGCACTCAGAAGTGCCCCATTCAATAACACATTGTGTACATTGTCACGCCTAATAATTTTTGTTTGTTTTTTTTTTTCACACCTGGCGCTGCCGAGCTGCAAAATACAAAAAAAAAAAGAAAGAAAAGTGGAAGGGGATGTTTAAACAGAATTTCTGCGCAAGTCAGAAGCAAGTACACAATAAGCGCTGCCCATGCAGCGTGCTGAGGGAAGCTGCACTTGATAGAAGTGGCACTCATGTACTGTACTGGTGCTGCGAACACTGCAGTTGTGAAAGCTTTACTTGGACGGACAGCTACGCAACAAGTGTTTCCATTTCGCCGGCAGAGGTGGTCACTCTAGGGAGGCTGGCTTCGCCGCCCACGCGAGAGGGGGGGGGGGGGACTAGCCCATGATGTAAACGCGAGAGGTTCGAGCGCGGGAAATTCGAAAGCAAGGCGCGCTCGCGTGAGCCTGCCGTCAGATGGCGACACCAACCCACGAGCATTGCATTTTCAAGTGCACCCTTGGTTTCCCACCCACCTCCGCACAGGACGAGGCGTGTCGAATGTGTAACCAAGGCGCACGACAGTGGTTCTGCTCAGGCAAAGCCTACCTATAACAAAAATTGTTCTCCATGTGTGTACCTTCATTTTCTCGTGAAAATGTGAAAGAGGAGTGAATGGGGCTTTTTGAGGCGCGTGTTGATCTTCGTTTCTATTATGATTATTATTTTTCACCCTTTCATTGAGTCCATTTCCTGCTTTTTGTGCCACATATTTAGCACTTAGAGGTTGGGGGGGGGGGGGGGGGGATTGCTGATGTGTAAGATGGAAAAGAAGAGGAAAGTGAGCCCCGAAACTGTCTGCATCAGGATGCGACACCTCAGCGGTAGCTCACAAGGGATGGGGGGTGAGGGGGGATTAAAAGGGTGGGAATAAAAGTGTAGAGAAAGAGACATGAGGGAAGCCAGAGTGAGACGACATATCGAGGGAATAGGAGTAAAAATGAAACAAAACATTCGAACGCAAACACCCCGTACATCCAACCGCCATTGAGCGCACCTAGTAGTTTGGCAAGTATGTATGAGTGATTCTTAAGAGGGAAAGGAAGATAAAATTGAGTCCCGTTACTGTCTGCGATTGAGCAAGTAGGCGCGCTCAGTGGCAGTTGGATGTACGGGGTGTTTGTGTTAGAATGTTTTGTTGCGTTTTACTCCTTGTCGTTGCGCGGACGTGTATGCATATACCAACACTGCCGGTGGTCTCTCGTCGTCTTCGCCCATCTACGTAATGGTCGCAAATAAGCGACAACGCAAGGAGCAAGTTTTTTTGGCGTGGCAGTGCGCATTTGCCCTCGGTGATGCGAGGCGCTCTAGTGCGATGCGCGCTGTTGGCGTGAATGGTGGCGTCTCGCACTCCGTCGCGCCGCTTCGGGAAGCGACGAGCTACAGCGTCGATTGATGTGTTGCCTGGAAGGCGAAAGAAATGCGCAGCAGGCTGTATTGTACAGCGGTAGTGGTTTCGTTTCGGTGTACCTCTTTGCAGCCGCGAACTGCACGGTTGCCCGAAAATGAGCGCCAGCCAGCATCCTGGCGTACGCTTCCGCGCTCGCACGCGGACGGGTTCTCACGCTTCGGCCAATGGGAGGGAGAGAGATGGGTCGTGCGGCGAAGCCGCTTTTGCCGATCTCCGGCAGGAGCGCAGTTTCGCTCCGTCAGTCGAGGTGATCGGACGCACGCAGCATGGCCCGAACTAAACAAACCGCGCGCAAGAGTACTGGAGGCAAGGCTCCGCGTAAGCAGCTTGCTACCAAGGCTGCTCGCAAGAGTGCCCCTGCCACAGGCGGGGTGAAGAAACCTCACCGTTACAGGCCTGGAACCGTGGCCCTGCGTGAAATTCGCCGATACCAGAAGTCGACCGAACTGCTGATCCGCAAGCTTCCCTTTCAGCGCCTGGTGCGGGAAATCGCTCAGGACTTCAAGACGGACCTCCGTTTCCAGAGTTCTGCCGTGATGGCCCTACAGGAAGCTAGCGAGGCCTACCTCGTTGGTCTTTTCGAAGACACCAACCTGTGCGCCATCCACGCTAAGCGCGTCACCATCATGCCAAAGGACATCCAGCTGGCTCGGCGCATTCGCGGTGAGCGCGCCTAAGTTGGGCTGCTCCCTGCGCTTCGGTCGACAGGCAAGCAACAACAAACGGTCCTTCTCAGGACCACCAACGTGTCTGCTTTGGCTACGAGACCACTCCAGGCCACGTACTCCGGCCGCACCCTCTTTTGCTGTCATGTTTTGTACGTACGTGGCTGCCGTTGTCTAGCGCGCGGAAGAACGGAACGTCGGCGCGTCGTTATTACGAAGAAATGGCTCAGCTTTGACAAATTCAAGGTAAAAGTGTGTATCATTATGAGTAGACAGAGAAAAGGTAGGCTAGCTTCAGTCGGTGTGTGTGCAGCAGCCGTGCTGCGACCCTGTGGTGTGTCAATTTCATTTATGTGTTTACCTTTTTGCCCGCCGCTTGTAAGGTGTTTTTGAGGGCTTCTGTTTGCGTAACGCCATGGTGACTTGGGCTGCTGGACCCCGGCGCAACTTTTGGGTGCACTCGTAGGAGGTGATGAAGTTTTACCGAGAGACGAAATAAACAATTGTATCGGGCCAGTTGGTAAGGATCCATCTCGCTAGGAAGCGCAGCCACTATTACACAGACCTCACAACACAAGCGCTTAACTTCAACTGAACTTTCATTGCAAACGTCAGAGTTTATAAAGGGGGTGAACAGAGAAAAAGAATAGTAAAAGGTAGACAACAAAAAGCACACGTGCCAGTCCCGCACATTACTGTCTGTTATTCTCTATCACCCCATCCAAAAAACAGTTCTTTCCGCGTGAGCGCGATAGAGAGTGCACTAACACACTCGAAATCATCGCGTGTCATTTCCTTTCATTTCTTTTGAAGCTGAACAAGTTTTTGTGCCATATTCTGGACATTTTTTTTTTTTTTTTTTGCAATAAACGTTTAGTTGAAGTTAAGCGCTTGTGTTGTGTGTTCTGTGTAATAGTGGCTGCGCTGCCTAGCAAGATAGACGAAATAAATTGTGTTAGAAGCACCAAATGGAATGCGCTAACGGCGGGTTCTCTCTCTCTCTCTCTCTTTTTTTTTTTTACCTTACGTTTGTTTTTCTATTCAAAGGTATTAAATTTACTCTGTCCCTGTGCTGACCCGTTCAGGTGTCATCGTAAGGATAGACGGTTACGTGTGGAGCTTTTTTTTTTTTTTTTAATGAGAAATGACAACGCTTACATGCTCTTTTCTGTCTTTTTCGGTGCCGAGCTGCGTGATTTGGTTGTCTCTTTGCAGCATTTGGCGTCGCGCACTTGTGGCTAACTGATGTCGCGAGGAAATATATATAAAGTATAGAAAAACAAACACGCTTGAGGGTACGAACAGAGCCATCGTGACTGCGAAGCGAAACACGGCCGCGTCACCTGTTTGGGTGGTCCTTAGAAGGACCGTTTGGGGAATGCGGCGAGCGCGCGGAAGGGGTGCTCGCTTACGCCTTCTTCTCCGTCTTCTTTGGAAGAAGCACGGCTTGAATGTTGGGCAACACACCGCCCTGCGCGATGGTGACGCCGGAAAGCAGTTTGTTCAGCTCCTCGTCGTTGCGGATGGCGAGCTGCAAGTGACGGGGGATGATCCGGGTCTTCTTGTTGTCACGAGCGGCGTTGCCCGCCAGCTCGAGCACCTCGGCGGCCAGGTACTCGAGTACGGCAGCCAGGTAGACCGGAGCGCCAGCTCCGACGCGCTCGGCGTAGTTTCCCTTGCGTAGGAGGCGGTGAATACGGCCCACGGGGAACTGAAGCCCCGCGCGGCTAGAACGGGTCTTGCTCTTGCCTTTCGCCTTGCCGCCCTTGCCACGTCCGGACATGGTGTTGCTTTTCGCTTGGTACGACGCCGGTTGCCGAAAACAAGAAAGCTGCTGCCTTCTGAGATGAGAGCCGTGCTCGAATGGTTTCCGTTGCCACCATCGCGCGCCGCCGCTCGCGGGGAACGGATGAGAGTGTGAGAGAGAGAAGCCGTGCGAACCAATGGGGCGCGCGCGTTGTGCTGATCTCGTCAACACCCCTCGCTCATATTTAAGCGCGGCGAGACGGGGGGACACGCGCATTCGACTCTGGTCTCGCGTGCGTGTTGTGTGAAATCATGCCTCCCCAACCGTCTGGCAAAGCCGTCAAGAAGGCCGGCAAGGCGCAGAAGAATGTGCGCGCCACGGACAAGAAGAAGAAGAAGCGCCGCAGGAAGGAGAGCTTCTCCATCTACATCTATAAGGTGCTGAAGCAGGTGCACCCCGACACTGGTGTCTCCAGCAAGGCCATGTCCATCATGAACAGCTTCGTGAACGACATCTTCGAGCGTATCGCCGCCGAGTCGTCACGCCTTGCTCACTACAACAAGCGCTCGACCATCACGAGCCGGGAGATCCAGACCGCGGTGCGCCTGCTGCTGCCCGGAGAGCTGGCCAAGCACGCGGTGTCCGAGGGTACAAAAGCCGTCACCAAGTACACCAGCTCCAAGTAGGCGTGCGTCGTGGGCCACAGCGAGCAACGACAAATCAACGGCTCTTCTCAGAGCCACCCAAATTGTCTGCGTCGGCATAGGGGTTGTGCTGAGAGATTCGGCTCCGAATCCATCCTCTTCTCTCTGTTGAACACCGCTAGCAGGAGCGTTGGTGTGCCGCGCTCGACGTGTGTGCTCGGGGAGGTTGAACAGGTAAATTAGAGAAGACCGAGTGCGCGGAGAAAAGTGCCACAAGTACGGTAATGGAGGGAAAACAAAACCAGGAGCGTGGTAATTAAAAAAAAAAAAAAAAAAACAGGGGGAAGGTGGCCGCTTCTCTCAAAAAAAGGTAACATGAACTCGAGTGTGTTCAGCTCTTGGGAAATGATAGAATAGGAAACTCGCGTCAGCGCTTGCCCGAGCAACTCCGACATGTCGGGCCAAATATGAAGGGGTATACACGGTATGCAGTGCATGCGGAGAGAAGGAAACTGCCGAACACTTGATAATGCTATGTAAAGGGCTTCACCTTATAGTTTAGAATGATGGCGCAGAGTTTTTCAAAAGCACCGGGGTTTAGAGACGGGGGAGGGCAAAATAGACTTTAGGCGGGTAGAATTAACTAGAAGGTGGTTATCTTATTGGTGGCTAAAGTCAAGGCAAGAGTGAAAACTAAACCATTCACTGCAAAGCACCGCGGTCCTATACTTCACTATTTAAAGAGAGAAAAAAAACAAGATAAATGTAGCTGTTTGTTAGGTCAGCATTATGGCTAGGTGGTGATAGCTGCCGCCCGATGTGAAGGGTACAGCCACATTCATCAGACAGCGCAGAGTTCCTTCTCTGCCACGCCATTCATTTGTTTACGAAATTGGGGCATTTATTTCTTGAGAGCGCAGGGCAGGCCCGTTTCGAGACTGTAGGAGGAGTGAATGTAGCTTAAAGTGCGTGGCGCGGTGAAAAATGTGCGGAAGCATTGATGCAAGAAAAGATAGGGGAGAAATATATAGACGCATGTGACAATAGCTGTAGAAGCAGAAAAGCGTGGCGGCGGACTGCATGCTAATTATTGTCCGAAAGCAAAGTATCGACAGCCCGAGTGAAGGAAAAAACAAAACTGTGCGTACGCATGACAGGGGTACCACGCAGGTGATTTATATAGTGCACAAAGAAGTACGAAATCCAGTAAAGAAAGGCGGTCGACACGAGGTATGGGCATTTCCCGTTTTCGCACCGAGTGCTCCGTTTGCGCGTCGCCGAAAGAAACATAGCCAGGCCGGCCAGCAAACGACACTGCTCGGCTTGACGTTTACATAATCACACGGTGTAGCGGAACACTGTGTTCTCTTCGAAAGAACAAATGCGCCTGTGCTAGGCACAAATGAGTGGTACGTTCCATTCGGAATGTGGTGGGAAACTTACCTTAAATGAATGAGCGGACGCACCGTTTATTTCCGCTTTGTTTTAGATTACTGACTATGTTCGGCGGGTCGACAGTGCATTTGTATGAAGCTTTCAAGCGCGATCATTTTGTAATTTCGCATCGTGCGTCCCTGCCACAAGTTCGGGGAAGGAATACTTTCAATATGGGAACCCTCATGATTGTGAAAGATGAAACTGCGACTACTTAAACACACTTGCACCACAGAAATGGCACGCGCAGTTTGGTATTGGGGCACGTGAGAAGGGAATACAATAGATGGGCATTGGCGCGCATCTTTTTTTCTTATTGATATGATATGTAAGGAGATGTCGGCGCACCATTATGGCGCCGGCTACTCCTTGGCCGTTGAGTTAAACTTGAACACGTATCTTGAAGCAAAACGTACAAAGCAGTGCATGGAAAGTAGAAAACTCGGGCAGAGATATGCAAAGACACACTTACACTTATACGCACATATCAGAACACAATGGTAAGTAAATGTTCGAAAGTCAATGAATGAAGTCTCTGATATAATGTCCCTCGATAATATTCGGTCCACCAGCACAAAACAGTAGAGCACACGTCTGGTCCGTATAAAGATGCATTCGCTCGTGTGTACATAATTGTCGACACGTCATTCATTTCACAACACACACATGATGAGAGTCACGTGATACTGTACATAATAAGTACATTTGTTACAAATGAAAGTTCGTTATTTCTTAATACTTATCAGCAATCCCGCTGTCTTGTAAAGAACGTGTTGATGCTTTTAAAGCGTGCGACTGTAAAACTCGAGTAGGCCACGGACCCAGAAGTTTCTTCATGTTAAACGGTCTGCGGTCTAATGCCAACTGTTCGGACTTAAGACGGCGTCTCGTGATGTGGACAGTCTACGAGAAGGTGACATACGTCTTCATCTATCAATCCGCATTCGCATTCGGGACTTTCAGCTCTGCCGTGTCTGTGCAAAGAAAAAAAAAAAAAAAATGTTTTTGTGTATGCCGTGCCTAGCCTCAATCGGTCAATTAGAGTTTCCGATATTCTATCTAATGCCAGCGTAATTTTTAATTCAATAAATGGATCGATGTGGTATAAATCGCACCTCTTTGTACTTTGGTCAAACCAAGCAGTTTTGCTCATTCTGAAAGTTGTATTCTTTATAATACTACGCAATTCACTTTTTTCGAAATATTGGTTGCCACGATGTGTAGACCTACTTTGTGTGCTCTGGACGGCTCTGGAAGGCCAACTGCAAATCTTCTTTGCACAGCTGATGCCGTCCGGATAGTCGTTGATAGATTACTTAACAGGTTGTCAGCCTCCGAAGGTATTATGTAAGCGAAAGTACGCATGCGTAAAACATGCAGCGAACGAACACTCTTCCAACGCTGTAAAGAAGAAAGAATGCATAAAGGGTGGTGCATTTTACGCTCCAATCTCGTCCTATGTAAGGCGCTTTAGAGTTAGGGCTGTTTTGCCTGTAATTGCGTGACCCTTGCAGGGTTCCTCACAGTGCAACCGTGCACTTGAAACGGGCAGGTGTTGAACCACCCCGCAAGGAGATGGGGAAACTTCGCTGCGACCGGACCGCTTGACAGTCCGTGTTTACGGGAGGAGAGGCGCGCCCGAGAGGAGGTGCGCTCTCACTCTCTGCCGTCCCCGTGAATGCTGAAATGAGCGCGGTCGCGTTGCGTGGCTTCGGTGAAACTGCCGTATCGCGATATGTAGTGGAGCTGCCACAGTAAAATTTGAGACACGCGTAGCCAGCCAAAGGTGCTGTTACTTTGCCGAATTTCACGTGCCGGCGTCCACAACAACGCGAGCACGCTTTGTTTAGAAATTTCCGGCCATGAGGCCGTGCCCGGACCGCGTGTGTTAGTCCCTTGGTTTGGCGACAAGGATGGCGTCAAAGTGACGCCGTGAAACGGGTTTCGTGCGTGCAAATGAGGCATTGATGTGATTAGAGAGAAAGCGAGAACATAGAAAAGAAAAAAAAAAAAGAGGGGGGGGGGGCACACGCCGGGGACGAGTAGTCGCAAAGTGTTAAGTGTGCAGTTTATTTACGTGCGGCACACAGGTGAGCTGTTGCAGCTGTGAGTTTTGACAAATATTGCGTGTGTCATGTTCAGTGGACACGATGAAACGTTTTTTAGCGAACGCGTTGTATCCGCTGGGCTTGTACGTACGCGTACATGAATTGTCGCTTACTCGGTTTGATGTCTCCTTGCCGCTGGGGCAGCTGATACGACTGATACGCCATTTTGCAGCAGTGAAGGGTGCGTGAATGAATGGGCAAGAAACTTAGCAACAGTAACGAGAAAAGAATTAAAAACAAACAAACAAACGAAAGCATGTTTGCCGTGTATATTCAATCTTGTAGTGCAGAAAAATAGTCAGTGCAGCAACCTGCGCGGCCAACGCGCTCCTCGCGAAGAAAAGAGGGAGAGAGAGACGAGCTGGCCGCCGACCAACCGGCGTGCGCCGTTCGCCTTCCTCCTCAGTCTCGCGGGCCGGCGCCGACACCGCGACTCGATCGTGTCGAGCATTCGCTTTCCGGGCGCGTTTCGAAGCAGAAGCAGAAACTTCGGAAGCCGTCATGTCTGGCCGTGGCAAAGGTGGCAAAGGGCTGGGGAAGGGTGGCGCCAAGCGTCATCGAAAGGTGTTGCGTGACAACATCCAGGGCATAACCAAGCCGGCCATCCGTCGTCTGGCGCGCCGTGGCGGTGTCAAGCGCATCTCTGGCCTCATCTACGAGGAAACTCGCGGCGTTCTCAAGGTGTTCCTCGAGAACGTGATCCGCGATGCCGTCACTTACACCGAGCACGCCAAAAGGAAGACCGTGACAGCCATGGACGTCGTGTACGCCCTCAAGCGTCAGGGCCGCACCCTGTACGGATTCGGAGGCTAAGAAGCCAGCGGCGTCGCCTGCAGCCAGCCAACGAGAACACAACAGCCCTCTTCAGGGCTACCCACTTGATGCTTCGGCAGTGTGATCCCAGCGGTTCGCCATACCCGTCCGTCCCTCTTTGCAATATCATTGCGTCATCGCTCAGGTGAGCAGCACCTCGTGTAGTAGTAGCTTGATCGCGCTGGGTACTTGTCACGTTCACCGCATTTCGTTCGCGTCGTCGTCTTTCTCCTGGGTCTGCATGCACGAATCAATCGCCGCATCTGCGAGTTCTTCCTCTCCTTCCTGCAAGCCAAGCTGCTAAAACGGGCCCGTCAAGCGAACGTCGCCTAGTTACCTTATCGCGCGAAGGAAGAAGCCGAGCGCAGCGTTCTACCCTGGTCACTGCATTCTTGGAGACACGACTATGCTCAGGAAGCACGAACTCGCTTTTTTCTTTGGAATGCCCACTACACGATCGCGTCACGTTGTGTCAAAATAAATAAAAACGCACTATGTTCTACCGTGGGGCACCCAGACGAAGAAGGGATGTGTACTTACAAATGAAAAAATTGATTGTGACAGGTTGGTCGTGTTTACCGCGCCCGCTGTGCACTCAGAAGTGCCCCATTCAATAACACATTGTGTACATTGTCACGCCTAATAATTTTTGTTTGTTTTTTTTTTTCACACCTGGCGCTGCCGAGCTGCAAAATACAAAAAAAAAAAAGAAAGAAAAGTGGAAGGGGATGTTTAAACAGAATTTCTGCGCAAGTCAGAAGCAAGTACACAATAAGCGCTGCCCATGCAGCGTGCTGAGGGAAGCTGCACTTGATAGAAGTGGCACTCATGTACTGTACTGGTGCTGCGAACACTGCAGTTGTGAAAGCTTTACTTGGACGGACAGCTACGCAACAAGTGTTTCCATTTCGCCGGCAGAGGTGGTCACTCTAGGGAGGCTGGCTTCGCCGCCCACGCGAGAGGGGGGGGGGGGGGGGACTAGCCCATGATGTAAACGCGAGAGGTTCGAGCGCGGGAAATTCGAAAGCAAGGCGCGCTCGCGTGAGCCTGCCGTCAGATGGCGACACCAACCCACGAGCATTGCATTTTCAAGTGCACCCTTGGTTTCCCACCCACCTCCGCACAGGACGAGGCGTGTCGAATGTGTAACCAAGGCGCACGACAGTGGTTCTGCTCAGGCAAAGCCTACCTATAACAAAAATTGTTCTCCATGTGTGTACCTTCATTTTCTCGTGAAAATGTGAAAGAGGAGTGAATGGGGCTTTTTGAGGCGCGTGTTGATCTTCGTTTCTATTATGATTATTATTTTTCACCCTTTCATTGAGTCCATTTCCTGCTTTTTGTGCCACATATTTAGCACTTAGAGGTTGGGGGGGGGGGGGGGGGGATTGCTGATGTGTAAGATGGAAAAGAAGAGGAAAGTGAGCCCCGAAACTGTCTGCATCAGGATGCGACACCTCAGCGGTAGCTCACAAGGGATGGGGGGTGAGGGGGGATTAAAAGGGTGGGAATAAAAGTGTAGAGAAAGAGACATGAGGGAAGCCAGAGTGAGACGACATATCGAGGGAATAGGAGTAAAAATGAAACAAAACATTCGAACGCAAACACCCCGTACATCCAACCGCCATTGAGCGCACCTAGTAGTTTGGCAAGTATGTATGAGTGATTCTTAAGAGGGAAAGGAAGATAAAATTGAGTCCCGTTACTGTCTGCGATTGAGCAAGTAGGCGCGCTCAGTGGCAGTTGGATGTACGGGGTGTTTGTGTTAGAATGTTTTGTTGCGTTTTACTCCTTGTCGTTGCGCGGACGTGTATGCATATACCAACACTGCCGGTGGTCTCTCGTCGTCTTCGCCCATCTACGTAATGGTCGCAAATAAGCGACAACGCAAGGAGCAAGTTTTTTTGGCGTGGCAGTGCGCATTTGCCCTCGGTGATGCGAGGCGCTCTAGTGCGATGCGCGCTGTTGGCGTGAATGGTGGCGTCTCGCACTCCGTCGCGCCGCTTCGGGAAGCGACGAGCTACAGCGTCGATTGATGTGTTGCCTGGAAGGCGAAAGAAATGCGCAGCAGGCTGTATTGTACAGCGGTAGTGGTTTCGTTTCGGTGTACCTCTTTGCAGCCGCGAACTGCACGGTTGCCCGAAAATGAGCGCCAGCCAGCATCCTGGCGTACGCTTCCGCGCTCGCACGCGGACGGGTTCTCACGCTTCGGCCAATGGGAGGGAGAGAGATGGGTCGTGCGGCGAAGCCGCTTTTGCCGATCTCCGGCAGGAGCGCAGTTTCGCTCCGTCAGTCGAGGTGATCGGACGCACGCAGCATGGCCCGAACTAAACAAACCGCGCGCAAGAGTACTGGAGGCAAGGCTCCGCGTAAGCAGCTTGCTACCAAGGCTGCTCGCAAGAGTGCCCCTGCCACAGGCGGGGTGAAGAAACCTCACCGTTACAGGCCTGGAACCGTGGCCCTGCGTGAAATTCGCCGATACCAGAAGTCGACCGAACTGCTGATCCGCAAGCTTCCCTTTCAGCGCCTGGTGCGGGAAATCGCTCAGGACTTCAAGACGGACCTCCGTTTCCAGAGTTCTGCCGTGATGGCCCTACAGGAAGCTAGCGAGGCCTACCTCGTTGGTCTTTTCGAAGACACCAACCTGTGCGCCATCCACGCTAAGCGCGTCACCATCATGCCAAAGGACATCCAGCTGGCTCGGCGCATTCGCGGTGAGCGCGCCTAAGTTGGGCTGCTCCCTGCGCTTCGGTCGACAGGCAAGCAACAACAAACGGTCCTTCTCAGGACCACCAACGTGTCTGCTTTGGCTACGAGACCACTCCAGGCCACGTACTCCGGCCGCACCCTCTTTTGCTGTCATGTTTTGTACGTACGTGGCTGCCGTTGTCTAGCGCGCGGAAGAACGGAACGTCGGCGCGTCGTTATTACGAAGAAATGGCTCAGCTTTGACAAATTCAAGGTAAAAGTGTGTATCATTATGAGTAGACAGAGAAAAGGTAGGCTAGCTTCAGTCGGTGTGTGTGCAGCAGCCGTGCTGCGACCCTGTGGTGTGTCAATTTCATTTATGTGTTTACCTTTTTGCCCGCCGCTTGTAAGGTGTTTTTGAGGGCTTCTGTTTGCGTAACGCCATGGTGACTTGGGCTGCTGGACCCCGGCGCAACTTTTGGGTGCACTCGTAGGAGGTGATGAAGTTTTACCGAGAGACGAAATAAACAATTGTATCGGGCCAGTTGGTAAGGATCCATCTCGCTAGGAAGCGCAGCCACTATTACACAGACCTCACAACACAAGCGCTTAACTTCAACTGAACTTTCATTGCAAACGTCAGAGTTTATAAAGGGGGTGAACAGAGAAAAAGAATAGTAAAAGGTAGACAACAAAAAGCACACGTGCCAGTCCCGCACATTACTGTCTGTTATTCTCTATCACCCCATCCAAAAAACAGTTCTTTCCGCGTGAGCGCGATAGAGAGTGCACTAACACACTCGAAATCATCGCGTGTCATTTCCTTTCATTTCTTTTGAAGCTGAACAAGTTTTTGTGCCATATTCTGGACAATTTTTTTTTTTTTTTTGCAATAAACGTTTAGTTGAAGTTAAGCGCTTGTGTTGTGTGTTCTGTGTAATAGTGGCTGCGCTGCCTAGCAAGATAGACGAAATAAATTGTGTTAGAAGCACCAAATGGAATGCGCTAACGGCGGGTTCTCTCTCTCTTTTTTTTTTTACCTTACGTTTGTTTTTCTATTCAAAGGTATTAAATTTACTCTGTCCCTGTGCTGACCCGTTCAGGTGTCATCGTAAGGATAGACGGTTACGTGTGGAGCTTTTTTTTTTTTTTTTTTTAATGAGAAATGACAACGCTTACATGCTCTTTTCTGTCTTTTTCGGTGCCGAGCTGCGTGATTTGGTTGTCTCTTTGCAGCATTTGGCGTCGCGCACTTGTGGCTAACTGATGTCGCGAGGAAATATATATAAAGTATAGAAAAACAAACACGCTTGAGGGTACGAACAGAGCCATCGTGACTGCGAAGCGAAACACGGCCGCGTCACCTGTTTGGGTGGTCCTTAGAAGGACCGTTTGGGGAATGCGGCGAGCGCGCGGAAGGGGTGCTCGCTTACGCCTTCTTCTCCGTCTTCTTTGGAAGAAGCACGGCTTGAATGTTGGGCAACACACCGCCCTGCGCGATGGTGACGCCGGAAAGCAGTTTGTTCAGCTCCTCGTCGTTGCGGATGGCGAGCTGCAAGTGACGGGGGATGATCCGGGTCTTCTTGTTGTCACGAGCGGCGTTGCCCGCCAGCTCGAGCACCTCGGCGGCCAGGTACTCGAGTACGGCAGCCAGGTAGACCGGAGCGCCAGCTCCGACGCGCTCGGCGTAGTTTCCCTTGCGTAGGAGGCGGTGAATACGGCCCACGGGGAACTGAAGCCCCGCGCGGCTAGAACGGGTCTTGCTCTTGCCTTTCGCCTTGCCGCCCTTGCCACGTCCGGACATGGTGTTGCTTTTCGCTTGGTACGACGCCGGTTGCCGAAAACAAGAAAGCTGCTGCCTTCTGAGATGAGAGCCGTGCTCGAATGGTTTCCGTTGCCACCATCGCGCGCCGCCGCTCGCGGGGAACGGATGAGAGTGTGAGAGAGAGAAGCCGTGCGAACCAATGGGGCGCGCGCGTTGTGCTGATCTCGTCAACACCCCTCGCTCATATTTAAGCGCGGCGAGACGGGGGGACACGCGCATTCGACTCTGGTCTCGCGTGCGTGTTGTGTGAAATCATGCCTCCCCAACCGTCTGGCAAAGCCGTCAAGAAGGCCGGCAAGGCGCAGAAGAATGTGCGCGCCACGGACAAGAAGAAGAAGAAGCGCCGCAGGAAGGAGAGCTTCTCCATCTACATCTATAAGGTGCTGAAGCAGGTGCACCCCGACACTGGTGTCTCCAGCAAGGCCATGTCCATCATGAACAGCTTCGTGAACGACATCTTCGAGCGTATCGCCGCCGAGTCGTCACGCCTTGCTCACTACAACAAGCGCTCGACCATCACGAGCCGGGAGATCCAGACCGCGGTGCGCCTGCTGCTGCCCGGAGAGCTGGCCAAGCACGCGGTGTCCGAGGGTACAAAAGCCGTCACCAAGTACACCAGCTCCAAGTAGGCGTGCGTCGTGGGCCACAGCGAGCAACGACAAATCAACGGCTCTTCTCAGAGCCACCCAAATTGTCTGCGTCGGCATAGGGGTTGTGCTGAGAGATTCGGCTCCGAATCCATCCTCTTCTCTCTGTTGAACACCGCTAGCAGGAGCGTTGGTGTGCCGCGCTCGACGTGTGTGCTCGGGGAGGTTGAACAGGTAAATTAGAGAAGACCGAGTGCGCGGAGAAAAGTGCCACAAGTACGGTAATGGAGGGAAAACAAAACCAGGAGCGTGGTAATTAAAAAAAAAAAAAAACAGGGGGAAGGTGGCCGCTTCTCTCAAAAAAAGGTAACATGAACTCGAGTGTGTTCAGCTCTTGGGAAATGATAGAATAGGAAACTCGCGTCAGCGCTTGCCCGAGCAACTCCGACATGTCGGGCCAAATATGAAGGGGTATACACGGTATGCAGTGCATGCGGAGAGAAGGAAACTGCCGAACACTTGATAATGCTATGTAAAGGGCTTCACCTTATAGTTTAGAATGATGGCGCAGAGTTTTTCAAAAGCACCGGGGTTTAGAGACGGGGGAGGGCAAAATAGACTTTAGGCGGGTAGAATTAACTAGAAGGTGGTTATCTTATTGGTGGCTAAAGTCAAGGCAAGAGTGAAAACTAAACCATTCACTGCAAAGCACCGCGGTCCTATACTTCACTATTTAAAGAGAGAAAAAAAACAAGATAAATGTAGCTGTTTGTTAGGTCAGCATTATGGCTAGGTGGTGATAGCTGCCGCCCGATGTGAAGGGTACAGCCACATTCATCAGACAGCGCAGAGTTCCTTCTCTGCCACGCCATTCATTTGTTTACGAAATTGGGGCATTTATTTCTTGAGAGCGCAGGGCAGGCCCGTTTCGAGACTGTAGGAGGAGTGAATGTAGCTTAAAGTGCGTGGCGCGGTGAAAAATGTGCGGAAGCATTGATGCAAGAAAAGATAGGGGAGAAATATATAGACGCATGTGACAATAGCTGTAGAAGCAGAAAAGCGTGGCGGCGGACTGCATGCTAATTATTGTCCGAAAGCAAAGTATCGACAGCCCGAGTGAAGGAAAAAACAAAACTGTGCGTACGCATGACAGGGGTACCACGCAGGTGATTTATATAGTGCACAAAGAAGTACGAAATCCAGTAAAGAAAGGCGGTCGACACGAGGTATGGGCATTTCCCGTTTTCGCACCGAGTGCTCCGTTTGCGCGTCGCCGAAAGAAACATAGCCAGGCCGGCCAGCAAACGACACTGCTCGGCTTGACGTTTACATAATCACACGGTGTAGCGGAACACTGTGTTCTCTTCGAAAGAACAAATGCGCCTGTGCTAGGCACAAATGAGTGGTACGTTCCATTCGGAATGTGGTGGGAAACTTACCTTAAATGAATGAGCGGACGCACCGTTTATTTCCGCTTTGTTTTAGATTACTGACTATGTTCGGCGGGTCGACAGTGCATTTGTATGAAGCTTTCAAGCGCGATCATTTTGTAATTTCGCATCGTGCGTCCCTGCCACAAGTTCGGGGAAGGAATACTTTCAATATGGGAACCCTCATGATTGTGAAAGATGAAACTGCGACTACTTAAACACACTTGCACCACAGAAATGGCACGCGCAGTTTGGTATTGGGGCACGTGAGAAGGGAATACAATAGATGGGCATTGGCGCGCATCTTTTTTTCTTATTGATATGATATGTAAGGAGATGTCGGCGCACCATTATGGCGCCGGCTACTCCTTGGCCGTTGAGTTAAACTTGAACACGTATCTTGAAGCAAAACGTACAAAGCAGTGCATGGAAAGTAGAAAACTCGGGCAGAGATATGCAAAGACACACTTACACTTATACGCACATATCAGAACACAATGGTAAGTAAATGTTCGAAAGTCAATGAATGAAGTCTCTGATATAATGTCCCTCGATAATATTCGGTCCACCAGCACAAAACAGTAGAGCACACGTCTGGTCCGTATAAAGATGCATTCGCTCGTGTGTACATAATTGTCGACACGTCATTCATTTCACAACACACACATGATGAGAGTCACGTGATACTGTACATAATAAGTACATTTGTTACAAATGAAAGTTCGTTATTTCTTAATACTTATCAGCAATCCCGCTGTCTTGTAAAGAACGTGTTGATGCTTTTAAAGCGTGCGACTGTAAAACTCGAGTAGGCCACGGACCCAGAAGTTTCTTCATGTTAAACGGTCTGCGGTCTAATGCCAACCGTTCGGACTTAAGACGGCGTCTCGTGATGTGGACAGTCTACGAGAAGGTGACATACGTCTTCATCTATCAATCCGCATTCGCATTCGGGACTTTCAGCTCTGCCGTGTCTGTGCAAAGAAAAAAAAAAAAACAAATGTTTTTGTGTATGCCGTGCCTAGCCTCAATCGGTCAATTAGAGTTTCCGATATTCTATCTAATGCCAGCGTAATTTTTAATTCAATAAATGGATCGATGTGGTATAAATCGCACCTCTTTGTACTTTGGTCAAACCAAGCAGTTTTGCTCATTCTGAAAGTTGTATTCTTTATAATACTACGCAATTCACTTTTTTCGAAATATTGGTTGCCACGATGTGTAGACCTACTTTGTGTGCTCTGGACGGCTCTGGAAGGCCAACTGCAAATCTTCTTTGCACAGCTGATGCCGTCCGGATAGTCGTTGATAGATTACTTAACAGGTTGTCAGCCTCCGAAGGTATTATGTAAGCGAAAGTACGCATGCGTAAAACATGCAGCGAACGAACACTCTTCCAACGCTGTAAAGAAGAAAGAATGCATAAAGGGTGGTGCATTTTACGCTCCAATCTCGTCCTATGTAAGGCGCTTTAGAGTTAGGGCTGTTTTGCCTGTAATTGCGTGACCCTTGCAGGGTTCCTCACAGTGCAACCGTGCACTTGAAACGGGCAGGTGTTGAACCACCCCGCAAGGAGATGGGGAAACTTCGCTGCGACCGGACCGCTTGACAGTCCGTGTTTACGGGAGGAGAGGCGCGCCCGAGAGGAGGTGCGCTCTCACTCTCTGCCGTCCCCGTGAATGCTGAAATGAGCGCGGTCGCGTTGCGTGGCTTCGGTGAAACTGCCGTATCGCGATATGTAGTGGAGCTGCCACAGTAAAATTTGAGACACGCGTAGCCAGCCAAAGGTGCTGTTACTTTGCCGAATTTCACGTGCCGGCGTCCACAACAACGCGAGCACGCTTTGTTTAGAAATTTCCGGCCATGAGGCCGTGCCCGGACCGCGTGTGTTAGTCCCTTGGTTTGGCGACAAGGATGGCGTCAAAGTGACGCCGTGAAACGGGTTTCGTGCGTGCAAATGAGGCATTGATGTGATTAGAGAGAAAGCGAGAACATAGAAAAGAAAAAAAAAAAAGAGGGGGGGGGGGCACACGCCGGGGACGAGTAGTCGCAAAGTGTTAAGTGTGCAGTTTATTTACGTGCGGCACACAGGTGAGCTGTTGCAGCTGTGAGTTTTGACAAATATTGCGTGTGTCATGTTCAGTGGACACGATGAAACGTTTTTTAGCGAACGCGTTGTATCCGCTGGGCTTGTACGTACGCGTACATGAATTGTCGCTTACTCGGTTTGATGTCTCCTTGCCGCTGGGGCAGCTGATACGACTGATACGCCATTTTGCAGCAGTGAAGGGTGCGTGAATGAATGGGCAAGAAACTTAGCAACAGTAACGAGAAAAGAATTAAAAACAAACAAACAAACGAAAGCATGTTTGCCGTGTATATTCAATCTTGTAGTGCAGAAAAATAGTCAGTGCAGCAACCTGCGCGGCCAACGCGCTCCTCGCGAAGAAAAGAGGGAGAGAGAGACGAGCTGGCCGCCGACCAACCGGCGTGCGCCGTTCGCCTTCCTCCTCAGTCTCGCGGGCCGGCGCCGACACCGCGACTCGATCGTGTCGAGCATTCGCTTGGATTCGCTCGCAGGATTTCAAGCTGGACGGTTGTGCCCTCGCGATCTCCGACTTCAGCGTAGCTCCCGCCGACTGGTTCGCCCTCCGCGGTCTCCTGACGCCGTGTAGCTCTCGCATTGTGGCACCCCGCCCTTGGACTGCTTCGACCGGATCCCCACTTTCCTATCTCCTTCTTTTTCCTCTCGTTGGCTGTCTTCTTCTGCTTCTACTTTCCTTCTATTCTTTTTATCCCTCCTTCCCCCCACCCCTATAAGGCACTGCGCCGTGTCGCCTGAAGGCAGACAGAAATTAGGTGCCTTTTTCCTCTTCATTCTAATCACTACCACCACCACCATTCGCTTTCCGGGCGCGTTTCGAAGCAGAAGCAGAAACTTCGGAAGCCGTCATGTCTGGCCGTGGCAAAGGTGGCAAAGGGCTGGGGAAGGGTGGCGCCAAGCGTCATCGAAAGGTGTTGCGTGACAACATCCAGGGCATAACCAAGCCGGCCATCCGTCGTCTGGCGCGCCGTGGCGGTGTCAAGCGCATCTCTGGCCTCATCTACGAGGAAACTCGCGGCGTTCTCAAGGTGTTCCTCGAGAACGTGATCCGCGATGCCGTCACTTACACCGAGCACGCCAAAAGGAAGACCGTGACAGCCATGGACGTCGTGTACGCCCTCAAGCGTCAGGGCCGCACCCTGTACGGATTCGGAGGCTAAGAAGCCAGCGGCGTCGCCTGCAGCCAGCCAACGAGAACACAACAGCCCTCTTCAGGGCTACCCACTTGATGCTTCGGCAGTGTGATCCCAGCGGTTCGCCATACCCGTCCGTCCCTCTTTGCAATATCATTGCGTCATCGCTCAGGTGAGCAGCACCTCGTGTAGTAGTAGCTTGATCGCGCTGGGTACTTGTCACGTTCACCGCATTTCGTTCGCGTCGTCGTCTTTCTCCTGGGTCTGCATGCACGAATCAATCGCCGCATCTGCGAGTTCTTCCTCTCCTTCCTGCAAGCCAAGCTGCTAAAACGGGCCCGTCAAGCGAACGTCGCCTAGTTACCTTATCGCGCGAAGGAAGAAGCCGAGCGCAGCGTTCTACCCTGGTCACTGCATTCTTGGAGACACGACTATGCTCAGGAAGCACGAACTCGCTTTTTTCTTTGGAATGCCCACTACACGATCGCGTCACGTTGTGTCAAAATAAATAAAAACGCACTATGTTCTACCGTGGGGCACCCAGACGAAGAAGGGATGTGTACTTACAAATGAAAAAATTGATTGTGACAGGTTGGTCGTGTTTAAGGCGCCCGCTGTGCACTCAGAAGTGCCCCATTCAATAACACATTGTGTACATTGTCACGCCTAATAATTTTTGTTTGTTTTTTTTTTTTCACACCTGGCGCTGCCGAGCTGCAAAATACAAAAAAAAAAGAAAGAAAAGTGGAAGGGGATGTTTAAACAGAATTTCTGCGCAAGTCAGAAGCAAGTACACAATAAGCGCTGCCCATGCAGCGTGCTGAGGGAAGCTGCACTTGATAGAAGTGGCACTCATGTACTGTACTGGTGCTGCGAACACTGCAGTTGTGAAAGCTTTACTTGGACGGACAGCTACGCAACAAGTGTTTCCATTTCGCCGGCAGAGGTGGTCACTCTAGGGAGGCTGGCTTCGCCGCCCACGCGAGAGGGGGGGGGGGGGGGACTAGCCCATGATGTAAACGCGAGAGGTTCGAGCGCGGGAAATTCGAAAGCAAGGCGCGCTCGCGTGAGCCTGCCGTCAGATGGCGACACCAACCCACGAGCATTGCATTTTCAAGTGCACCCTTGGTTTCCCACCCACCTCCGCACAGGACGAGGCGTGTCGAATGTGTAACCAAGGCGCACGACAGTGGTTCTGCTCAGGCAAAGCCTACCTATAACAAAAATTGTTCTCCATGTGTGTACCTTCATTTTCTCGTGAAAATGTGAAAGAGGAGTGAATGGGGCTTTTTGAGGCGCGTGTTGATCTTCGTTTCTATTATGATTATTATTTTTCACCCTTTCATTGAGTCCATTTCCTGCTTTTTGTGCCACATATTTAGCACTTAGAGGTTGGGGGGGGGGGGGGGGATTGCTGATGTGTAAGATGGAAAAGAAGAGGAAAGTGAGCCCCGAAACTGTCTGCATCAGGATGCGACACCTCAGCGGTAGCTCACAAGGGATGGGGGGTGAGGGGGGATTAAAAGGGTGGGAATAAAAGTGTAGAGAAAGAGACATGAGGGAAGCCAGAGTGAGACGACATATCGAGGGAATAGGAGTAAAAATGAAACAAAACATTCGAACGCAAACACCCCGTACATCCAACCGCCATTGAGCGCACCTAGTAGTTTGGCAAGTATGTATGAGTGATTCTTAAGAGGGAAAGGAAGATAAAATTGAGTCCCGTTACTGTCTGCGATTGAGCAAGTAGGCGCGCTCAGTGGCAGTTGGATGTACGGGGTGTTTGTGTTAGAATGTTTTGTTGCGTTTTACTCCTTGTCGTTGCGCGGACGTGTATGCATATACCAACACTGCCGGTGGTCTCTCGTCGTCTTCGCCCATCTACGTAATGGTCGCAAATAAGCGACAACGCAAGGAGCAAGTTTTTTTGGCGTGGCAGTGCGCATTTGCCCTCGGTGATGCGAGGCGCTCTAGTGCGATGCGCGCTGTTGGCGTGAATGGTGGCGTCTCGCACTCCGTCGCGCCGCTTCGGGAAGCGACGAGCTACAGCGTCGATTGATGTGTTGCCTGGAAGGCGAAAGAAATGCGCAGCAGGCTGTATTGTACAGCGGTAGTGGTTTCGTTTCGGTGTACCTCTTTGCAGCCGCGAACTGCACGGTTGCCCGAAAATGAGCGCCAGCCAGCATCCTGGCGTACGCTTCCGCGCTCGCACGCGGACGGGTTCTCACGCTTCGGCCAATGGGAGGGAGAGAGATGGGTCGTGCGGCGAAGCCGCTTTTGCCGATCTCCGGCAGGAGCGCAGTTTCGCTCCGTCAGTCGAGGTGATCGGACGCACGCAGCATGGCCCGAACTAAACAAACCGCGCGCAAGAGTACTGGAGGCAAGGCTCCGCGTAAGCAGCTTGCTACCAAGGCTGCTCGCAAGAGTGCCCCTGCCACAGGCGGGGTGAAGAAACCTCACCGTTACAGGCCTGGAACCGTGGCCCTGCGTGAAATTCGCCGATACCAGAAGTCGACCGAACTGCTGATCCGCAAGCTTCCCTTTCAGCGCCTGGTGCGGGAAATCGCTCAGGACTTCAAGACGGACCTCCGTTTCCAGAGTTCTGCCGTGATGGCCCTACAGGAAGCTAGCGAGGCCTACCTCGTTGGTCTTTTCGAAGACACCAACCTGTGCGCCATCCACGCTAAGCGCGTCACCATCATGCCAAAGGACATCCAGCTGGCTCGGCGCATTCGCGGTGAGCGCGCCTAAGTTGGGCTGCTCCCTGCGCTTCGGTCGACAGGCAAGCAACAACAAACGGTCCTTCTCAGGACCACCAACGTGTCTGCTTTGGCTACGAGACCACTCCAGGCCACGTACTCCGGCCGCACCCTCTTTTGCTGTCATGTTTTGTACGTACGTGGCTGCCGTTGTCTAGCGCGCGGAAGAACGGAACGTCGGCGCGTCGTTATTACGAAGAAATGGCTCAGCTTTGACAAATTCAAGGTAAAAGTGTGTATCATTATGAGTAGACAGAGAAAAGGTAGGCTAGCTTCAGTCGGTGTGTGTGCAGCAGCCGTGCTGCGACCCTGTGGTGTGTCAATTTCATTTATGTGTTTACCTTTTTGCCCGCCGCTTGTAAGGTGTTTTTGAGGGCTTCTGTTTGCGTAACGCCATGGTGACTTGGGCTGCTGGACCCCGGCGCAACTTTTGGGTGCACTCGTAGGAGGTGATGAAGTTTTACCGAGAGACGAAATAAACAATTGTATCGGGCCAGTTGGTAAGGATCCATCTCGCTAGGAAGCGCAGCCACTATTACACAGACCTCACAACACAAGCGCTTAACTTCAACTGAACTTTCATTGCAAACGTCAGAGTTTATAAAGGGGGTGAACAGAGAAAAAGAATAGTAAAAGGTAGACAACAAAAAGCACACGTGCCAGTCCCGCACATTACTGTCTGTTATTCTCTATCACCCCATCCAAAAAACAGTTCTTTCCGCGTGAGCGCGATAGAGAGTGCACTAACACACTCGAAATCATCGCGTGTCATTTCCTTTCATTTCTTTTGAAGCTGAACAAGTTTTTGTGCCATATTCTGGACAATTTTTTTTTTTTTTTTTTGCAATAAACGTTTAGTTGAAGTTAAGCGCTTGTGTTGTGTGTTCTGTGTAATAGTGGCTGCGCTGCCTAGCAAGATAGACGAAATAAATTGTGTTAGAAGCACCAAATGGAATGCGCTAACGGCGGGTTCTCTCTCTCTCTCTCTCTTTTTTTTTTACCTTACGTTTGTTTTTCTATTCAAAGGTATTAAATTTACTCTGTCCCTGTGCTGACCCGTTCAGGTGTCATCGTAAGGATAGACGGTTACGTGTGGAGCTTTTTTTTTTTTTTTTAATGAGAAATGACAACGCTTACATGCTCTTTTCTGTCTTTTTCGGTGCCGAGCTGCGTGATTTGGTTGTCTCTTTGCAGCATTTGGCGTCGCGCACTTGTGGCTAACTGATGTCGCGAGGAAATATATATAAAGTATAGAAAAACAAACACGCTTGAGGGTACGAACAGAGCCATCGTGACTGCGAAGCGAAACACGGCCGCGTCACCTGTTTGGGTGGTCCTTAGAAGGACCGTTTGGGGAATGCGGCGAGCGCGCGGAAGGGGTGCTCGCTTACGCCTTCTTCTCCGTCTTCTTTGGAAGAAGCACGGCTTGAATGTTGGGCAACACACCGCCCTGCGCGATGGTGACGCCGGAAAGCAGTTTGTTCAGCTCCTCGTCGTTGCGGATGGCGAGCTGCAAGTGACGGGGGATGATCCGGGTCTTCTTGTTGTCACGAGCGGCGTTGCCCGCCAGCTCGAGCACCTCGGCGGCCAGGTACTCGAGTACGGCAGCCAGGTAGACCGGAGCGCCAGCTCCGACGCGCTCGGCGTAGTTTCCCTTGCGTAGGAGGCGGTGAATACGGCCCACGGGGAACTGAAGCCCCGCGCGGCTAGAACGGGTCTTGCTCTTGCCTTTCGCCTTGCCGCCCTTGCCACGTCCGGACATGGTGTTGCTTTTCGCTTGGTACGACGCCGGTTGCCGAAAACAAGAAAGCTGCTGCCTTCTGAGATGAGAGCCGTGCTCGAATGGTGGGGTGGTGGTAGTGATTAGAATGAAGAGGAAAAAGGCACCTAATTTCTGTCTGCCTTCAGGCGACACGGCGCAGTGCCTTATAGGGGTGGGGGGAAGGAGGGATAAAAGAATAGAAGGAAAGTAGAAGCAGAAGAAGACAGCCAACGAGAGGAAAAAAGAAGGAGATAGGAAAGTGGGGATCCGGTCGAAGCAGTCCAAGGGCGGGGTGCCACAATGCGAGAGCTACACGGCATCAGGAGACCGCGGAGGGCGAACCAGTCGGCGGGAGCTACGCTGAAGTCGGAGATCGCGAGGGCACAACCGTCCAGCTTGAAATCCTGCGAGCGAATCCTCGAATGGTTTCCGTTGCCACCATCGCGCGCCGCCGCTCGCGGGGAACGGATGAGAGTGTGAGAGAGAGAAGCCGTGCGAACCAATGGGGCGCGCGCGTTGTGCTGATCTCGTCAACACCCCTCGCTCATATTTAAGCGCGGCGAGACGGGGGGACACGCGCATTCGACTCTGGTCTCGCGTGCGTGTTGTGTGAAATCATGCCTCCCCAACCGTCTGGCAAAGCCGTCAAGAAGGCCGGCAAGGCGCAGAAGAATGTGCGCGCCACGGACAAGAAGAAGAAGAAGCGCCGCAGGAAGGAGAGCTTCTCCATCTACATCTATAAGGTGCTGAAGCAGGTGCACCCCGACACTGGTGTCTCCAGCAAGGCCATGTCCATCATGAACAGCTTCGTGAACGACATCTTCGAGCGTATCGCCGCCGAGTCGTCACGCCTTGCTCACTACAACAAGCGCTCGACCATCACGAGCCGGGAGATCCAGACCGCGGTGCGCCTGCTGCTGCCCGGAGAGCTGGCCAAGCACGCGGTGTCCGAGGGTACAAAAGCCGTCACCAAGTACACCAGCTCCAAGTAGGCGTGCGTCGTGGGCCACAGCGAGCAACGACAAATCAACGGCTCTTCTCAGAGCCACCCAAATTGTCTGCGTCGGCATAGGGGTTGTGCTGAGAGATTCGGCTCCGAATCCATCCTCTTCTCTCTGTTGAACACCGCTAGCAGGAGCGTTGGTGTGCCGCGCTCGACGTGTGTGCTCGGGGAGGTTGAACAGGTAAATTAGAGAAGACCGAGTGCGCGGAGAAAAGTGCCACAAGTACGGTAATGGAGGGAAAACAAAACCAGGAGCGTGGTAATTAAAAAAAAAAAAAAACAGGGGGAAGGTGGCCGCTTCTCTCAAAAAAAGGTAACATGAACTCGAGTGTGTTCAGCTCTTGGGAAATGATAGAATAGGAAACTCGCGTCAGCGCTTGCCCGAGCAACTCCGACATGTCGGGCCAAATATGAAGGGGTATACACGGTATGCAGTGCATGCGGAGAGAAGGAAACTGCCGAACACTTGATAATGCTATGTAAAGGGCTTCACCTTATAGTTTAGAATGATGGCGCAGAGTTTTTCAAAAGCACCGGGGTTTAGAGACGGGGGAGGGCAAAATAGACTTTAGGCGGGTAGAATTAACTAGAAGGTGGTTATCTTATTGGTGGCTAAAGTCAAGGCAAGAGTGAAAACTAAACCATTCACTGCAAAGCACCGCGGTCCTATACTTCACTATTTAAAGAGAGAAAAAAAACAAGATAAATGTAGCTGTTTGTTAGGTCAGCATTATGGCTAGGTGGTGATAGCTGCCGCCCGATGTGAAGGGTACAGCCACATTCATCAGACAGCGCAGAGTTCCTTCTCTGCCACGCCATTCATTTGTTTACGAAATTGGGGCATTTATTTCTTGAGAGCGCAGGGCAGGCCCGTTTCGAGACTGTAGGAGGAGTGAATGTAGCTTAAAGTGCGTGGCGCGGTGAAAAATGTGCGGAAGCATTGATGCAAGAAAAGATAGGGGAGAAATATATAGACGCATGTGACAATAGCTGTAGAAGCAGAAAAGCGTGGCGGCGGACTGCATGCTAATTATTGTCCGAAAGCAAAGTATCGACAGCCCGAGTGAAGGAAAAAACAAAACTGTGCGTACGCATGACAGGGGTACCACGCAGGTGATTTATATAGTGCACAAAGAAGTACGAAATCCAGTAAAGAAAGGCGGTCGACACGAGGTATGGGCATTTCCCGTTTTCGCACCGAGTGCTCCGTTTGCGCGTCGCCGAAAGAAACATAGCCAGGCCGGCCAGCAAACGACACTGCTCGGCTTGACGTTTACATAATCACACGGTGTAGCGGAACACTGTGTTCTCTTCGAAAGAACAAATGCGCCTGTGCTAGGCACAAATGAGTGGTACGTTCCATTCGGAATGTGGTGGGAAACTTACCTTAAATGAATGAGCGGACGCACCGTTTATTTCCGCTTTGTTTTAGATTACTGACTATGTTCGGCGGGTCGACAGTGCATTTGTATGAAGCTTTCAAGCGCGATCATTTTGTAATTTCGCATCGTGCGTCCCTGCCACAAGTTCGGGGAAGGAATACTTTCAATATGGGAACCCTCATGATTGTGAAAGATGAAACTGCGACTACTTAAACACACTTGCACCACAGAAATGGCACGCGCAGTTTGGTATTGGGGCACGTGAGAAGGGAATACAATAGATGGGCATTGGCGCGCATCTTTTTTTCTTATTGATATGATATGTAAGGAGATGTCGGCGCACCATTATGGCGCCGGCTACTCCTTGGCCGTTGAGTTAAACTTGAACACGTATCTTGAAGCAAAACGTACAAAGCAGTGCATGGAAAGTAGAAAACTCGGGCAGAGATATGCAAAGACACACTTACACTTATACGCACATATCAGAACACAATGGTAAGTAAATGTTCGAAAGTCAATGAATGAAGTCTCTGATATAATGTCCCTCGATAATATTCGGTCCACCAGCACAAAACAGTAGAGCACACGTCTGGTCCGTATAAAGATGCATTCGCTCGTGTGTACATAATTGTCGACACGTCATTCATTTCACAACACACACATGATGAGAGTCACGTGATACTGTACATAATAAGTACATTTGTTACAAATGAAAGTTCGTTATTTCTTAATACTTATCAGCAATCCCGCTGTCTTGTAAAGAACGTGTTGATGCTTTTAAAGCGTGCGACTGTAAAACTCGAGTAGGCCACGGACCCAGAAGTTTCTTCATGTTAAACGGTCTGCGGTCTAATGCCAACTGTTCGGACTTAAGACGGCGTCTCGTGATGTGGACAGTCTACGAGAAGGTGACATACGTCTTCATCTATCAATCCGCATTCGCATTCGGGACTTTCAGCTCTGCCGTGTCTGTGCAAAGAAAAAAAAAAAACAAATGTTTTTGTGTATGCCGTGCCTAGCCTCAATCGGTCAATTAGAGTTTCCGATATTCTATCTAATGCCAGCGTAATTTTTAATTCAATAAATGGATCGATGTGGTATAAATCGCACCTCTTTGTACTTTGGTCAAACCAAGCAGTTTTGCTCATTCTGAAAGTTGTATTCTTTATAATACTACGCAATTCACTTTTTTCGAAATATTGGTTGCCACGATGTGTAGACCTACTTTGTGTGCTCTGGACGGCTCTGGAAGGCCAACTGCAAATCTTCTTTGCACAGCTGATGCCGTCCGGATAGTCGTTGATAGATTACTTAACAGGTTGTCAGCCTCCGAAGGTATTATGTAAGCGAAAGTACGCATGCGTAAAACATGCAGCGAACGAACACTCTTCCAACGCTGTAAAGAAGAAAGAATGCATAAAGGGTGGTGCATTTTACGCTCCAATCTCGTCCTATGTAAGGCGCTTTAGAGTTAGGGCTGTTTTGCCTGTAATTGCGTGACCCTTGCAGGGTTCCTCACAGTGCAACCGTGCACTTGAAACGGGCAGGTGTTGAACCACCCCGCAAGGAGATGGGGAAACTTCGCTGCGACCGGACCGCTTGACAGTCCGTGTTTACGGGAGGAGAGGCGCGCCCGAGAGGAGGTGCGCTCTCACTCTCTGCCGTCCCCGTGAATGCTGAAATGAGCGCGGTCGCGTTGCGTGGCTTCGGTGAAACTGCCGTATCGCGATATGTAGTGGAGCTGCCACAGTAAAATTTGAGACACGCGTAGCCAGCCAAAGGTGCTGTTACTTTGCCGAATTTCACGTGCCGGCGTCCACAACAACGCGAGCACGCTTTGTTTAGAAATTTCCGGCCATGAGGCCGTGCCCGGACCGCGTGTGTTAGTCCCTTGGTTTGGCGACAAGGATGGCGTCAAAGTGACGCCGTGAAACGGGTTTCGTGCGTGCAAATGAGGCATTGATGTGATTAGAGAGAAAGCGAGAACATAGAAAAGAAAAAAAAAAAAGAGGGGGGGGGGGCACACGCCGGGGACGAGTAGTCGCAAAGTGTTAAGTGTGCAGTTTATTTACGTGCGGCACACAGGTGAGCTGTTGCAGCTGTGAGTTTTGACAAATATTGCGTGTGTCATGTTCAGTGGACACGATGAAACGTTTTTTAGCGAACGCGTTGTATCCGCTGGGCTTGTACGTACGCGTACATGAATTGTCGCTTACTCGGTTTGATGTCTCCTTGCCGCTGGGGCAGCTGATACGACTGATACGCCATTTTGCAGCAGTGAAGGGTGCGTGAATGAATGGGCAAGAAACTTAGCAACAGTAACGAGAAAAGAATTAAAAACAAACAAACAAACGAAAGCATGTTTGCCGTGTATATTCAATCTTGTAGTGCAGAAAAATAGTCAGTGCAGCAACCTGCGCGGCCAACGCGCTCCTCGCGAAGAAAAGAGGGAGAGAGAGACGAGCTGGCCGCCGACCAACCGGCGTGCGCCGTTCGCCTTCCTCCTCAGTCTCGCGGGCCGGCGCCGACACCGCGACTCGATCGTGTCGAGCATTCGCTTTGATTCGCTCGCAGGATTTCAAGCTGGACGGTTGTGCCCTCGCGATCTCCGACTTCAGCGTAGCTCCCGCCGACTGGTTCGCCCTCCGCGGTCTCCTGACGCCGTGTAGCTCTCGCATTGTGGCACCCCGCCCTTGGACTGCTTCGACCGGATCCCCACTTTCCTATCTCCTTCTTTTTCCTCTCGTTGGCTGTCTTCTTCTGCTTCTACTTTCCTTCTATCCTTTTTATCCCTCCTTCACCCCACCCCTATAAGGCACTGCGCCGTGTCGCCTGAAGGCAGACAGAAATTAGGTGCCTTTTTCCTCTTCATTGTAACCACTACCACCACCCATTCGCTTTCCGGGCGCGTTTCGAAGCAGAAGCAGAAACTTCGGAAGCCGTCATGTCTGGCCGTGGCAAAGGTGGCAAAGGGCTGGGGAAGGGTGGCGCCAAGCGTCATCGAAAGGTGTTGCGTGACAACATCCAGGGCATAACCAAGCCGGCCATCCGTCGTCTGGCGCGCCGTGGCGGTGTCAAGCGCATCTCTGGCCTCATCTACGAGGAAACTCGCGGCGTTCTCAAGGTGTTCCTCGAGAACGTGATCCGCGATGCCGTCACTTACACCGAGCACGCCAAAAGGAAGACCGTGACAGCCATGGACGTCGTGTACGCCCTCAAGCGTCAGGGCCGCACCCTGTACGGATTCGGAGGCTAAGAAGCCAGCGGCGTCGCCTGCAGCCAGCCAACGAGAACACAACAGCCCTCTTCAGGGCTACCCACTTGATGCTTCGGCAGTGTGATCCCAGCGGTTCGCCATACCCGTCCGTCCCTCTTTGCAATATCATTGCGTCATCGCTCAGGTGAGCAGCACCTCGTGTAGTAGTAGCTTGATCGCGCTGGGTACTTGTCACGTTCACCGCATTTCGTTCGCGTCGTCGTCTTTCTCCTGGGTCTGCATGCACGAATCAATCGCCGCATCTGCGAGTTCTTCCTCTCCTTCCTGCAAGCCAAGCTGCTAAAACGGGCCCGTCAAGCGAACGTCGCCTAGTTACCTTATCGCGCGAAGGAAGAAGCCGAGCGCAGCGTTCTACCCTGGTCACTGCATTCTTGGAGACACGACTATGCTCAGGAAGCACGAACTCGCTTTTTTCTTTGGAATGCCCACTACACGATCGCGTCACGTTGTGTCAAAATAAATAAAAACGCACTATGTTCTACCGTGGGGCACCCAGACGAAGAAGGGATGTGTACTTACAAATGAAAAAATTGATTGTGACAGGTTGGTCGTGTTTACCGCGCCCGCTGTGCACTCAGAAGTGCCCCATTCAATAACACATTGTGTACATTGTCACGCCTAATAATTTTTGTTTGTTTTTTTTTTTCACACCTGGCGCTGCCGAGCTGCAAAATACAAAAAAAAAAGAAAGAAAAGTGGAAGGGGATGTTTAAACAGAATTTCTGCGCAAGTCAGAAGCAAGTACACAATAAGCGCTGCCCATGCAGCGTGCTGAGGGAAGCTGCACTTGATAGAAGTGGCACTCATGTACTGTACTGGTGCTGCGAACACTGCAGTTGTGAAAGCTTTACTTGGACGGACAGCTACGCAACAAGTGTTTCCATTTCGCCGGCAGAGGTGGTCACTCTAGGGAGGCTGGCTTCGCCGCCCACGCGAGAGGGGGGGGGGGGGGACTAGCCCATGATGTAAACGCGAGAGGTTCGAGCGCGGGAAATTCGAAAGCAAGGCGCGCTCGCGTGAGCCTGCCGTCAGATGGCGACACCAACCCACGAGCATTGCATTTTCAAGTGCACCCTTGGTTTCCCACCCACCTCCGCACAGGACGAGGCGTGTCGAATGTGTAACCAAGGCGCACGACAGTGGTTCTGCTCAGGCAAAGCCTACCTATAACAAAAATTGTTCTCCATGTGTGTACCTTCATTTTCTCGTGAAAATGTGAAAGAGGAGTGAATGGGGCTTTTTGAGGCGCGTGTTGATCTTCGTTTCTATTATGATTATTATTTTTCACCCTTTCATTGAGTCCATTTCCTGCTTTTTGTGCCACATATTTAGCACTTAGAGGTTGGGGGGGGGGGGGGATTGCTGATGTGTAAGATGGAAAAGAAGAGGAAAGTGAGCCCCGAAACTGTCTGCATCAGGATGCGACACCTCAGCGGTAGCTCACAAGGGATGGGGGGTGAGGGGGGATTAAAAGGGTGGGAATAAAAGTGTAGAGAAAGAGACATGAGGGAATCCAGAGTGAGACGACATATCGAGGGAATAGGAGTAAAAATGAAACAAAACATTCGAACGCAAACACCCCGTACATCCAACCGCCATTGAGCGCACCTAGTAGTTTGGCAAGTATGTATGAGTGATTCTTAAGAGGGAAAGGAAGATAAAATTGAGTCCCGTTACTGTCTGCGATTGAGCAAGTAGGCGCGCTCAGTGGCAGTTGGATGTACGGGGTGTTTGTGTTAGAATGTTTTGTTGCGTTTTACTCCTTGTCGTTGCGCGGACGTGTATGCATATACCAACACTGCCGGTGGTCTCTCGTCGTCTTCGCCCATCTACGTAATGGTCGCAAATAAGCGACAACGCAAGGAGCAAGTTTTTTTGGCGTGGCAGTGCGCATTTGCCCTCGGTGATGCGAGGCGCTCTAGTGCGATGCGCGCTGTTGGCGTGAATGGTGGCGTCTCGCACTCCGTCGCGCCGCTTCGGGAAGCGACGAGCTACAGCGTCGATTGATGTGTTGCCTGGAAGGCGAAAGAAATGCGCAGCAGGCTGTATTGTACAGCGGTAGTGGTTTCGTTTCGGTGTACCTCTTTGCAGCCGCGAACTGCACGGTTGCCCGAAAATGAGCGCCAGCCAGCATCCTGGCGTACGCTTCCGCGCTCGCACGCGGACGGGTTCTCACGCTTCGGCCAATGGGAGGGAGAGAGATGGGTCGTGCGGCGAAGCCGCTTTTGCCGATCTCCGGCAGGAGCGCAGTTTCGCTCCGTCAGTCGAGGTGATCGGACGCACGCAGCATGGCCCGAACTAAACAAACCGCGCGCAAGAGTACTGGAGGCAAGGCTCCGCGTAAGCAGCTTGCTACCAAGGCTGCTCGCAAGAGTGCCCCTGCCACAGGCGGGGTGAAGAAACCTCACCGTTACAGGCCTGGAACCGTGGCCCTGCGTGAAATTCGCCGATACCAGAAGTCGACCGAACTGCTGATCCGCAAGCTTCCCTTTCAGCGCCTGGTGCGGGAAATCGCTCAGGACTTCAAGACGGACCTCCGTTTCCAGAGTTCTGCCGTGATGGCCCTACAGGAAGCTAGCGAGGCCTACCTCGTTGGTCTTTTCGAAGACACCAACCTGTGCGCCATCCACGCTAAGCGCGTCACCATCATGCCAAAGGACATCCAGCTGGCTCGGCGCATTCGCGGTGAGCGCGCCTAAGTTGGGCTGCTCCCTGCGCTTCGGTCGACAGGCAAGCAACAACAAACGGTCCTTCTCAGGACCACCAACGTGTCTGCTTTGGCTACGAGACCACTCCAGGCCACGTACTCCGGCCGCACCCTCTTTTGCTGTCATGTTTTGTACGTACGTGGCTGCCGTTGTCTAGCGCGCGGAAGAACGGAACGTCGGCGCGTCGTTATTACGAAGAAATGGCTCAGCTTTGACAAATTCAAGGTAAAAGTGTGTATCATTATGAGTAGACAGAGAAAAGGTAGGCTAGCTTCAGTCGGTGTGTGTGCAGCAGCCGTGCTGCGACCCTGTGGTGTGTCAATTTCATTTATGTGTTTACCTTTTTGCCCGCCGCTTGTAAGGTGTTTTTGAGGGCTTCTGTTTGCGTAACGCCATGGTGACTTGGGCTGCTGGACCCCGGCGCAACTTTTGGGTGCACTCGTAGGAGGTGATGAAGTTTTACCGAGAGACGAAATAAACAATTGTATCGGGCCAGTTGGTAAGGATCCATCTCGCTAGGAAGCGCAGCCACTATTACACAGACCTCACAACACAAGCGCTTAACTTCAACTGAACTTTCATTGCAAACGTCAGAGTTTATAAAGGGGGTGAACAGAGAAAAAGAATAGTAAAAGGTAGACAACAAAAAGCACACGTGCCAGTCCCGCACATTACTGTCTGTTATTCTCTATCACCCCATCCAAAAAACAGTTCTTTCCGCGTGAGCGCGATAGAGAGTGCACTAACACACTCGAAATCATCGCGTGTCATTTCCTTTCATTTCTTTTGAAGCTGAACAAGTTTTTGTGCCATATTCTGGACAATTTTTTTTTTTTTTTTGCAATAAACGTTTAGTTGAAGTTAAGCGCTTGTGTTGTGTGTTCTGTGTAATAGTGGCTGCGCTGCCTAGCAAGATAGACGAAATAAATTGTGTTAGAAGCACCAAATGGAATGCGCTAACGGCGGGTTCTCTCTCTCTCTCTCTCTTTTTTTTTTTACCTTACGTTTGTTTTTCTATTCAAAGGTATTAAATTTACTCTGTCCCTGTGCTGACCCGTTCAGGTGTCATCGTAAGGATAGACGGTTACGTGTGGAGCTTTTTTTTTTTTTTTTTTAATGAGAAATGACAACGCTTACATGCTCTTTTCTGTCTTTTTCGGTGCCGAGCTGCGTGATTTGGTTGTCTCTTTGCAGCATTTGGCGTCGCGCACTTGTGGCTAACTGATGTCGCGAGGAAATATATATAAAGTATAGAAAAACAAACACGCTTGAGGGTACGAACAGAGCCATCGTGACTGCGAAGCGAAACACGGCCGCGTCACCTGTTTGGGTGGTCCTTAGAAGGACCGTTTGGGGAATGCGGCGAGCGCGCGGAAGGGGTGCTCGCTTACGCCTTCTTCTCCGTCTTCTTTGGAAGAAGCACGGCTTGAATGTTGGGCAACACACCGCCCTGCGCGATGGTGACGCCGGAAAGCAGTTTGTTCAGCTCCTCGTCGTTGCGGATGGCGAGCTGCAAGTGACGGGGGATGATCCGGGTCTTCTTGTTGTCACGAGCGGCGTTGCCCGCCAGCTCGAGCACCTCGGCGGCCAGGTACTCGAGTACGGCAGCCAGGTAGACCGGAGCGCCAGCTCCGACGCGCTCGGCGTAGTTTCCCTTGCGTAGGAGGCGGTGAATACGGCCCACGGGGAACTGAAGCCCCGCGCGGCTAGAACGGGTCTTGCTCTTGCCTTTCGCCTTGCCGCCCTTGCCACGTCCGGACATGGTGTTGCTTTTCGCTTGGTACGACGCCGGTTGCCGAAAACAAGAAAGCTGCTGCCTTCTGAGATGAGAGCCGTGCTCGAATGGTTTCCGTTGCCACCATCGCGCGCCGCCGCTCGCGGGGAACGGATGAGAGTGTGAGAGAGAGAAGCCGTGCGAACCAATGGGGCGCGCGCGTTGTGCTGATCTCGTCAACACCCCTCGCTCATATTTAAGCGCGGCGAGACGGGGGGACACGCGCATTCGACTCTGGTCTCGCGTGCGTGTTGTGTGAAATCATGCCTCCCCAACCGTCTGGCAAAGCCGTCAAGAAGGCCGGCAAGGCGCAGAAGAATGTGCGCGCCACGGACAAGAAGAAGAAGAAGCGCCGCAGGAAGGAGAGCTTCTCCATCTACATCTATAAGGTGCTGAAGCAGGTGCACCCCGACACTGGTGTCTCCAGCAAGGCCATGTCCATCATGAACAGCTTCGTGAACGACATCTTCGAGCGTATCGCCGCCGAGTCGTCACGCCTTGCTCACTACAACAAGCGCTCGACCATCACGAGCCGGGAGATCCAGACCGCGGTGCGCCTGCTGCTGCCCGGAGAGCTGGCCAAGCACGCGGTGTCCGAGGGTACAAAAGCCGTCACCAAGTACACCAGCTCCAAGTAGGCGTGCGTCGTGGGCCACAGCGAGCAACGACAAATCAACGGCTCTTCTCAGAGCCACCCAAATTGTCTGCGTCGGCATAGGGGTTGTGCTGAGAGATTCGGCTCCGAATCCATCCTCTTCTCTCTGTTGAACACCGCTAGCAGGAGCGTTGGTGTGCCGCGCTCGACGTGTGTGCTCGGGGAGGTTGAACAGGTAAATTAGAGAAGACCGAGTGCGCGGAGAAAAGTGCCACAAGTACGGTAATGGAGGGAAAACAAAACCAGGAGCGTGGTAATTAAAAAAAAAAAAAAAAAACAGGGGGAAGGTGGCCGCTTCTCTCAAAAAAAGGTAACATGAACTCGAGTGTGTTCAGCTCTTGGGAAATGATAGAATAGGAAACTCGCGTCAGCGCTTGCCCGAGCAACTCCGACATGTCGGGCCAAATATGAAGGGGTATACACGGTATGCAGTGCATGCGGAGAGAAGGAAACTGCCGAACACTTGATAATGCTATGTAAAGGGCTTCACCTTATAGTTTAGAATGATGGCGCAGAGTTTTTCAAAAGCACCGGGGTTTAGAGACGGGGGAGGGCAAAATAGACTTTAGGCGGGTAGAATTAACTAGAAGGTGGTTATCTTATTGGTGGCTAAAGTCAAGGCAAGAGTGAAAACTAAACCATTCACTGCAAAGCACCGCGGTCCTATACTTCACTATTTAAAGAGAGAAAAAAAACAAGATAAATGTAGCTGTTTGTTAGGTCAGCATTATGGCTAGGTGGTGATAGCTGCCGCCCGATGTGAAGGGTACAGCCACATTCATCAGACAGCGCAGAGTTCCTTCTCTGCCACGCCATTCATTTGTTTACGAAATTGGGGCATTTATTTCTTGAGAGCGCAGGGCAGGCCCGTTTCGAGACTGTAGGAGGAGTGAATGTAGCTTAAAGTGCGTGGCGCGGTGAAAAATGTGCGGAAGCATTGATGCAAGAAAAGATAGGGGAGAAATATATAGACGCATGTGACAATAGCTGTAGAAGCAGAAAAGCGTGGCGGCGGACTGCATGCTAATTATTGTCCGAAAGCAAAGTATCGACAGCCCGAGTGAAGGAAAAAACAAAACTGTGCGTACGCATGACAGGGGTACCACGCAGGTGATTTATATAGTGCACAAAGAAGTACGAAATCCAGTAAAGAAAGGCGGTCGACACGAGGTATGGGCATTTCCCGTTTTCGCACCGAGTGCTCCGTTTGCGCGTCGCCGAAAGAAACATAGCCAGGCCGGCCAGCAAACGACACTGCTCGGCTTGACGTTTACATAATCACACGGTGTAGCGGAACACTGTGTTCTCTTCGAAAGAACAAATGCGCCTGTGCTAGGCACAAATGAGTGGTACGTTCCATTCGGAATGTGGTGGGAAACTTACCTTAAATGAATGAGCGGACGCACCGTTTATTTCCGCTTTGTTTTAGATTACTGACTATGTTCGGCGGGTCGACAGTGCATTTGTATGAAGCTTTCAAGCGCGATCATTTTGTAATTTCGCATCGTGCGTCCCTGCCACAAGTTCGGGGAAGGAATACTTTCAATATGGGAACCCTCATGATTGTGAAAGATGAAACTGCGACTACTTAAACACACTTGCACCACAGAAATGGCACGCGCAGTTTGGTATTGGGGCACGTGAGAAGGGAATACAATAGATGGGCATTGGCGCGCATCTTTTTTTCTTATTGATATGATATGTAAGGAGATGTCGGCGCACCATTATGGCGCCGGCTACTCCTTGGCCGTTGAGTTAAACTTGAACACGTATCTTGAAGCAAAACGTACAAAGCAGTGCATGGAAAGTAGAAAACTCGGGCAGAGATATGCAAAGACACACTTACACTTATACGCACATATCAGAACACAATGGTAAGTAAATGTTCGAAAGTCAATGAATGAAGTCTCTGATATAATGTCCCTCGATAATATTCGGTCCACCAGCACAAAACAGTAGAGCACACGTCTGGTCCGTATAAAGATGCATTCGCTCGTGTGTACATAATTGTCGACACGTCATTCATTTCACAACACACACATGATGAGAGTCACGTGATACTGTACATAATAAGTACATTTGTTACAAATGAAAGTTCGTTATTTCTTAATACTTATCAGCAATCCCGCTGTCTTGTAAAGAACGTGTTGATGCTTTTAAAGCGTGCGACTGTAAAACTCGAGTAGGCCACGGACCCAGAAGTTTCTTCATGTTAAACGGTCTGCGGTCTAATGCCAACTGTTCGGACTTAAGACGGCGTCTCGTGATGTGGACAGTCTACGAGAAGGTGACATACGTCTTCATCTATCAATCCGCATTCGCATTCGGGACTTTCAGCTCTGCCGTGTCTGTGCAAAGAAAAAAAAAAAAACAAATGTTTTTGTGTATGCCGTGCCTAGCCTCAATCGGTCAATTAGAGTTTCCGATATTCTATCTAATGCCAGCGTAATTTTTAATTCAATAAATGGATCGATGTGGTATAAATCGCACCTCTTTGTACTTTGGTCAAACCAAGCAGTTTTGCTCATTCTGAAAGTTGTATTCTTTATAATACTACGCAATTCACTTTTTTCGAAATATTGGTTGCCACGATGTGTAGACCTACTTTGTGTGCTCTGGACGGCTCTGGAAGGCCAACTGCAAATCTTCTTTGCACAGCTGATGCCGTCCGGATAGTCGTTGATAGATTACTTAACAGGTTGTCAGCCTCCGAAGGTATTATGTAAGCGAAAGTACGCATGCGTAAAACATGCAGCGAACGAACACTCTTCCAACGCTGTAAAGAAGAAAGAATGCATAAAGGGTGGTGCATTTTACGCTCCAATCTCGTCCTATGTAAGGCGCTTTAGAGTTAGGGCTGTTTTGCCTGTAATTGCGTGACCCTTGCAGGGTTCCTCACAGTGCAACCGTGCACTTGAAACGGGCAGGTGTTGAACCACCCCGCAAGGCGATGGGGAAACTTCGCTGCGACCGGACCGCTTGACAGTCCGTGTTTACGGGAGGAGAGGCGCGCCCGAGAGGAGGTGCGCTCTCACTCTCTGCCGTCCCCGTGAATGCTGAAATGAGCGCGGTCGCGTTGCGTGGCTTCGGTGAAACTGCCGTATCGCGATATGTAGTGGAGCTGCCACAGTAAAATTTGAGACACGCGTAGCCAGCCAAAGGTGCTGTTACTTTGCCGAATTTCACGTGCCGGCGTCCACAACAACGCGAGCACGCTTTGTTTAGAAATTTCCGGCCATGAGGCCGTGCCCGGACCGCGTGTGTTAGTCCCTTGGTTTGGCGACAAGGATGGCGTCAAAGTGACGCCGTGAAACGGGTTTCGTGCGTGCAAATGAGGCATTGATGTGATTAGAGAGAAAGCGAGAACATAGAAAAGAAAAAAAAAAAAAAAAAAAAAAAAAAAAAAAAAGAGGGGGGGGGGGCACACGCCGGGGACGAGTAGTCGCAAAGTGTTAAGTGTGCAGTTTATTTACGTGCGGCACACAGGTGAGCTGTTGCAGCTGTGAGTTTTGACAAATATTGCGTGTGTCATGTTCAGTGGACACGATGAAACGTTTTTTAGCGAACGCGTTGTATCCGCTGGGCTTGTACGTACGCGTACATGAATTGTCGCTTACTCGGTTTGATGTCTCCTTGCCGCTGGGGCAGCTGATACGACTGATACGCCATTTTGCAGCAGTGAAGGGTGCGTGAATGAATGGGCAAGAAACTTAGCAACAGTAACGAGAAAAGAATTAAAAACAAACAAACAAACGAAAGCATGTTTGCCGTGTATATTCAATCTTGTAGTGCAGAAAAATAGTCAGTGCAGCAACCTGCGCGGCCAACGCGCTCCTCGCGAAGAAAAGAGGGAGAGAGAGACGAGCTGGCCGCCGACCAACCGGCGTGCGCCGTTCGCCTTCCTCCTCAGTCTCGCGGGCCGGCGCCGACACCGCGACTCGATCGTGTCGAGCATTCGCTTGGGATTCGCTCGCAGGATTTCAAGCTGGACGGTTGTGCCCTCGCGATCTCCGACTTCAGCGTAGCTCCCGCCGACTGGTTCGCCCTCCGCGGTCTCCTGACGCCGTGTAGCTCTCGCATTGTGGCACCCCGCCCTTGGACTTCTTCGACCGGATCCCCACTTTCCTATCTCCTTCTTTTTTCCTCTCGTTGGCTGTCTTCTTCTGCTTCTACTTTCCTTCTATTCTTTTTATCCCTCCTTCCCCCCACCCCTATAAGGCACTGCGCCGTGTCGCCTGAAGGCAGACAGAAATTAGGTGCCTTTTTCCTCTTCATTCTAATCACTACCACCACCATTCGCTTTCCGGGCGCGTTTCGAAGCAGAAGCAGAAACTTCGGAAGCCGTCATGTCTGGCCGTGGCAAAGGTGGCAAAGGGCTGGGGAAGGGTGGCGCCAAGCGTCATCGAAAGGTGTTGCGTGACAACATCCAGGGCATAACCAAGCCGGCCATCCGTCGTCTGGCGCGCCGTGGCGGTGTCAAGCGCATCTCTGGCCTCATCTACGAGGAAACTCGCGGCGTTCTCAAGGTGTTCCTCGAGAACGTGATCCGCGATGCCGTCACTTACACCGAGCACGCCAAAAGGAAGACCGTGACAGCCATGGACGTCGTGTACGCCCTCAAGCGTCAGGGCCGCACCCTGTACGGATTCGGAGGCTAAGAAGCCAGCGGCGTCGCCTGCAGCCAGCCAACGAGAACACAACAGCCCTCTTCAGGGCTACCCACTTGATGCTTCGGCAGTGTGATCCCAGCGGTTCGCCATACCCGTCCGTCCCTCTTTGCAATATCATTGCGTCATCGCTCAGGTGAGCAGCACCTCGTGTAGTAGTAGCTTGATCGCGCTGGGTACTTGTCACGTTCACCGCATTTCGTTCGCGTCGTCGTCTTTCTCCTGGGTCTGCATGCACGAATCAATCGCCGCATCTGCGAGTTCTTCCTCTCCTTCCTGCAAGCCAAGCTGCTAAAACGGGCCCGTCAAGCGAACGTCGCCTAGTTACCTTATCGCGCGAAGGAAGAAGCCGAGCGCAGCGTTCTACCCTGGTCACTGCATTCTTGGAGACACGACTATGCTCAGGAAGCACGAACTCGCTTTTTTCTTTGGAATGCCCACTACACGATCGCGTCACGTTGTGTCAAAATAAATAAAAACGCACTATGTTCTACCGTGGGGCACCCAGACGAAGAAGGGATGTGTACTTACAAATGAAAAAATTGATTGTGACAGGTTGGTCGTGTTTACCGCGCCCGCTGTGCACTCAGAAGTGCCCCATTCAATAACACATTGTGTACATTGTCACGCCTAATAATTTTTGTTTGTTTTTTTTTTCACACCTGGCGCTGCCGAGCTGCAAAATACAAAAAAAAGAAAGAAAAGTGGAAGGGGATGTTTAAACAGAATTTCTGCGCAAGTCAGAAGCAAGTACACAATAAGCGCTGCCCATGCAGCGTGCTGAGGGAAGCTGCACTTGATAGAAGTGGCACTCATGTACTGTACTGGTGCTGCGAACACTGCAGTTGTGAAAGCTTTACTTGGACGGACAGCTACGCAACAAGTGTTTCCATTTCGCCGGCAGAGGTGGTCACTCTAGGGAGGCTGGCTTCGCCGCCCACGCGAGAGGGGGGGGGGGGGGGACTAGCCCATGATGTAAACGCGAGAGGTTCGAGCGCGGGAAATTCGAAAGCAAGGCGCGCTCGCGTGAGCCTGCCGTCAGATGGCGACACCAACCCACGAGCATTGCATTTTCAAGTGCACCCTTGGTTTCCCACCCACCTCCGCACAGGACGAGGCGTGTCGAATGTGTAACCAAGGCGCACGACAGTGGTTCTGCTCAGGCAAAGCCTACCTATAACAAAAATTGTTCTCCATGTGTGTACCTTCATTTTCTCGTGAAAATGTGAAAGAGGAGTGAATGGGGCTTTTTGAGGCGCGTGTTGATCTTCGTTTCTATTATGATTATTATTTTTCACCCTTTCATTGAGTCCATTTCCTGCTTTTTGTGCCACATATTTAGCACTTAGAGGTTGGGGGGGGGGGGGGGGATTGCTGATGTGTAAGATGGAAAAGAAGAGGAAAGTGAGCCCCGAAACTGTCTGCATCAGGATGCGACACCTCAGCGGTAGCTCACAAGGGATGGGGGGTGAGGGGGGATTAAAAGGGTGGGAATAAAAGTGTAGAGAAAGAGACATGAGGGAAGCCAGAGTGAGACGACATATCGAGGGAATAGGAGTAAAAATGAAACAAAACATTCGAACGCAAACACCCCGTACATCCAACCGCCATTGAGCGCACCTAGTAGTTTGGCAAGTATGTATGAGTGATTCTTAAGAGGGAAAGGAAGATAAAATTGAGTCCCGTTACTGTCTGCGATTGAGCAAGTAGGCGCGCTCAGTGGCAGTTGGATGTACGGGGTGTTTGTGTTAGAATGTTTTGTTGCGTTTTACTCCTTGTCGTTGCGCGGACGTGTATGCATATACCAACACTGCCGGTGGTCTCTCGTCGTCTTCGCCCATCTACGTAATGGTCGCAAATAAGCGACAACGCAAGGAGCAAGTTTTTTTGGCGTGGCAGTGCGCATTTGCCCTCGGTGATGCGAGGCGCTCTAGTGCGATGCGCGCTGTTGGCGTGAATGGTGGCGTCTCGCACTCCGTCGCGCCGCTTCGGGAAGCGACGAGCTACAGCGTCGATTGATGTGTTGCCTGGAAGGCGAAAGAAATGCGCAGCAGGCTGTATTGTACAGCGGTAGTGGTTTCGTTTCGGTGTACCTCTTTGCAGCCGCGAACTGCACGGTTGCCCGAAAATGAGCGCCAGCCAGCATCCTGGCGTACGCTTCCGCGCTCGCACGCGGACGGGTTCTCACGCTTCGGCCAATGGGAGGGAGAGAGATGGGTCGTGCGGCGAAGCCGCTTTTGCCGATCTCCGGCAGGAGCGCAGTTTCGCTCCGTCAGTCGAGGTGATCGGACGCACGCAGCATGGCCCGAACTAAACAAACCGCGCGCAAGAGTACTGGAGGCAAGGCTCCGCGTAAGCAGCTTGCTACCAAGGCTGCTCGCAAGAGTGCCCCTGCCACAGGCGGGGTGAAGAAACCTCACCGTTACAGGCCTGGAACCGTGGCCCTGCGTGAAATTCGCCGATACCAGAAGTCGACCGAACTGCTGATCCGCAAGCTTCCCTTTCAGCGCCTGGTGCGGGAAATCGCTCAGGACTTCAAGACGGACCTCCGTTTCCAGAGTTCTGCCGTGATGGCCCTACAGGAAGCTAGCGAGGCCTACCTCGTTGGTCTTTTCGAAGACACCAACCTGTGCGCCATCCACGCTAAGCGCGTCACCATCATGCCAAAGGACATCCAGCTGGCTCGGCGCATTCGCGGTGAGCGCGCCTAAGTTGGGCTGCTCCCTGCGCTTCGGTCGACAGGCAAGCAACAACAAACGGTCCTTCTCAGGACCACCAACGTGTCTGCTTTGGCTACGAGACCACTCCAGGCCACGTACTCCGGCCGCACCCTCTTTTGCTGTCATGTTTTGTACGTACGTGGCTGCCGTTGTCTAGCGCGCGGAAGAACGGAACGTCGGCGCGTCGTTATTACGAAGAAATGGCTCAGCTTTGACAAATTCAAGGTAAAAGTGTGTATCATTATGAGTAGACAGAGAAAAGGTAGGCTAGCTTCAGTCGGTGTGTGTGCAGCAGCCGTGCTGCGACCCTGTGGTGTGTCAATTTCATTTATGTGTTTACCTTTTTGCCCGCCGCTTGTAAGGTGTTTTTGAGGGCTTCTGTTTGCGTAACGCCATGGTGACTTGGGCTGCTGGACCCCGGCGCAACTTTTGGGTGCACTCGTAGGAGGTGATGAAGTTTTACCGAGAGACGAAATAAACAATTGTATCGGGCCAGTTGGTAAGGATCCATCTCGCTAGGAAGCGCAGCCACTATTACACAGACCTCACAACACAAGCGCTTAACTTCAACTGAACTTTCATTGCAAACGTCAGAGTTTATAAAGGGGGTGAACAGAGAAAAAGAATAGTAAAAGGTAGACAACAAAAAGCACACGTGCCAGTCCCGCACATTACTGTCTGTTATTCTCTATCACCCCATCCAAAAAACAGTTCTTTCCGCGTGAGCGCGATAGAGAGTGCACTAACACACTCGAAATCATCGCGTGTCATTTCCTTTCATTTCTTTTGAAGCTGAACAAGTTTTTGTGCCATATTCTGGACAATTTTTTTTTTTTTTTGCAATAAACGTTTAGTTGAAGTTAAGCGCTTGTGTTGTGTGTTCTGTGTAATAGTGGCTGCGCTGCCTAGCAAGATAGACGAAATAAATTGTGTTAGAAGCACCAAATGGAATGCGCTAACGGCGGGTTCTCTCTCTCTCTCTCTCTTTTTTTTTTTACCTTACGTTTGTTTTTCTATTCAAAGGTATTAAATTTACTCTGTCCCTGTGCTGACCCGTTCAGGTGTCATCGTAAGGATAGACGGTTACGTGTGGAGCTTTTTTTTTTTTTTTTTTTAATGAGAAATGACAACGCTTACATGCTCTTTTCTGTCTTTTTCGGTGCCGAGCTGCGTGATTTGGTTGTCTCTTTGCAGCATTTGGCGTCGCGCACTTGTGGCTAACTGATGTCGCGAGGAAATATATATAAAGTATAGAAAAACAAACACGCTTGAGGGTACGAACAGAGCCATCGTGACTGCGAAGCGAAACACGGCCGCGTCACCTGTTTGGGTGGTCCTTAGAAGGACCGTTTGGGGAATGCGGCGAGCGCGCGGAAGGGGTGCTCGCTTACGCCTTCTTCTCCGTCTTCTTTGGAAGAAGCACGGCTTGAATGTTGGGCAACACACCGCCCTGCGCGATGGTGACGCCGGAAAGCAGTTTGTTCAGCTCCTCGTCGTTGCGGATGGCGAGCTGCAAGTGACGGGGGATGATCCGGGTCTTCTTGTTGTCACGAGCGGCGTTGCCCGCCAGCTCGAGCACCTCGGCGGCCAGGTACTCGAGTACGGCAGCCAGGTAGACCGGAGCGCCAGCTCCGACGCGCTCGGCGTAGTTTCCCTTGCGTAGGAGGCGGTGAATACGGCCCACGGGGAACTGAAGCCCCGCGCGGCTAGAACGGGTCTTGCTCTTGCCTTTCGCCTTGCCGCCCTTGCCACGTCCGGACATGGTGTTGCTTTTCGCTTGGTACGACGCCGGTTGCCGAAAACAAGAAAGCTGCTGCCTTCTGAGATGAGAGCCGTGCTCGAATGGTGGTGGTGGTAGTGGTTACAATGAAGAGGAAAAAGGCACCTAATTTCTGTCTGCCTTCAGGCGACACGGCGCAGTGCCTTATAGGGGTGGGGTTAAGGAGGGATAAAAAGGATAGAAGGAAAGTAGAAGCAGAAGAAGACAGCCAACGAGAGGAAAAAGAAGGAGATAGGAAAGTGGGGATCCGGTCGAAGCAGTCCAAGGGCGGGGTGCCACAATGCGAGAGCTACACGGCATCAGGAGACCGCGGAGGGCGAACCAGTCGGCGGGAGCTACGCTGAAGTCGGAGATCGCGAGGGCACAACCGTCCAGCTTGAAATCCTGCGAGCGAATCCTCGAATGGTTTCCGTTGCCACCATCGCGCGCCGCCGCTCGCGGGGAACGGATGAGAGTGTGAGAGAGAGAAGCCGTGCGAACCAATGGGGCGCGCGCGTTGTGCTGATCTCGTCAACACCCCTCGCTCATATTTAAGCGCGGCGAGACGGGGGGACACGCGCATTCGACTCTGGTCTCGCGTGCGTGTTGTGTGAAATCATGCCTCCCCAACCGTCTGGCAAAGCCGTCAAGAAGGCCGGCAAGGCGCAGAAGAATGTGCGCGCCACGGACAAGAAGAAGAAGAAGCGCCGCAGGAAGGAGAGCTTCTCCATCTACATCTATAAGGTGCTGAAGCAGGTGCACCCCGACACTGGTGTCTCCAGCAAGGCCATGTCCATCATGAACAGCTTCGTGAACGACATCTTCGAGCGTATCGCCGCCGAGTCGTCACGCCTTGCTCACTACAACAAGCGCTCGACCATCACGAGCCGGGAGATCCAGACCGCGGTGCGCCTGCTGCTGCCCGGAGAGCTGGCCAAGCACGCGGTGTCCGAGGGTACAAAAGCCGTCACCAAGTACACCAGCTCCAAGTAGGCGTGCGTCGTGGGCCACAGCGAGCAACGACAAATCAACGGCTCTTCTCAGAGCCACCCAAATTGTCTGCGTCGGCATAGGGGTTGTGCTGAGAGATTCGGCTCCGAATCCATCCTCTTCTCTCTGTTGAACACCGCTAGCAGGAGCGTTGGTGTGCCGCGCTCGACGTGTGTGCTCGGGGAGGTTGAACAGGTAAATTAGAGAAGACCGAGTGCGCGGAGAAAAGTGCCACAAGTACGGTAATGGAGGGAAAACAAAACCAGGAGCGTGGTAATTAAAAAAAAAAAAAAAAACAGGGGGAAGGTGGCCGCTTCTCTCAAAAAAAGGTAACATGAACTCGAGTGTGTTCAGCTCTTGGGAAATGATAGAATAGGAAACTCGCGTCAGCGCTTGCCCGAGCAACTCCGACATGTCGGGCCAAATATGAAGGGGTATACACGGTATGCAGTGCATGCGGAGAGAAGGAAACTGCCGAACACTTGATAATGCTATGTAAAGGGCTTCACCTTATAGTTTAGAATGATGGCGCAGAGTTTTTCAAAAGCACCGGGGTTTAGAGACGGGGGAGGGCAAAATAGACTTTAGGCGGGTAGAATTAACTAGAAGGTGGTTATCTTATTGGTGGCTAAAGTCAAGGCAAGAGTGAAAACTAAACCATTCACTGCAAAGCACCGCGGTCCTATACTTCACTATTTAAAGAGAGAAAAAAAACAAGATAAATGTAGCTGTTTGTTAGGTCAGCATTATGGCTAGGTGGTGATAGCTGCCGCCCGATGTGAAGGGTACAGCCACATTCATCAGACAGCGCAGAGTTCCTTCTCTGCCACGCCATTCATTTGTTTACGAAATTGGGGCATTTATTTCTTGAGAGCGCAGGGCAGGCCCGTTTCGAGACTGTAGGAGGAGTGAATGTAGCTTAAAGTGCGTGGCGCGGTGAAAAATGTGCGGAAGCATTGATGCAAGAAAAGATAGGGGAGAAATATATAGACGCATGTGACAATAGCTGTAGAAGCAGAAAAGCGTGGCGGCGGACTGCATGCTAATTATTGTCCGAAAGCAAAGTATCGACAGCCCGAGTGAAGGAAAAAACAAAACTGTGCGTACGCATGACAGGGGTACCACGCAGGTGATTTATATAGTGCACAAAGAAGTACGAAATCCAGTAAAGAAAGGCGGTCGACACGAGGTATGGGCATTTCCCGTTTTCGCACCGAGTGCTCCGTTTGCGCGTCGCCGAAAGAAACATAGCCAGGCCGGCCAGCAAACGACACTGCTCGGCTTGACGTTTACATAATCACACGGTGTAGCGGAACACTGTGTTCTCTTCGAAAGAACAAATGCGCCTGTGCTAGGCACAAATGAGTGGTACGTTCCATTCGGAATGTGGTGGGAAACTTACCTTAAATGAATGAGCGGACGCACCGTTTATTTCCGCTTTGTTTTAGATTACTGACTATGTTCGGCGGGTCGACAGTGCATTTGTATGAAGCTTTCAAGCGCGATCATTTTGTAATTTCGCATCGTGCGTCCCTGCCACAAGTTCGGGGAAGGAATACTTTCAATATGGGAACCCTCATGATTGTGAAAGATGAAACTGCGACTACTTAAACACACTTGCACCACAGAAATGGCACGCGCAGTTTGGTATTGGGGCACGTGAGAAGGGAATACAATAGATGGGCATTGGCGCGCATCTTTTTTTCTTATTGATATGATATGTAAGGAGATGTCGGCGCACCATTATGGCGCCGGCTACTCCTTGGCCGTTGAGTTAAACTTGAACACGTATCTTGAAGCAAAACGTACAAAGCAGTGCATGGAAAGTAGAAAACTCGGGCAGAGATATGCAAAGACACACTTACACTTATACGCACATATCAGAACACAATGGTAAGTAAATGTTCGAAAGTCAATGAATGAAGTCTCTGATATAATGTCCCTCGATAATATTCGGTCCACCAGCACAAAACAGTAGAGCACACGTCTGGTCCGTATAAAGATGCATTCGCTCGTGTGTACATAATTGTCGACACGTCATTCATTTCACAACACACACATGATGAGAGTCACGTGATACTGTACATAATAAGTACATTTGTTACAAATGAAAGTTCGTTATTTCTTAATACTTATCAGCAATCCCGCTGTCTTGTAAAGAACGTGTTGATGCTTTTAAAGCGTGCGACTGTAAAACTCGAGTAGGCCACGGACCCAGAAGTTTCTTCATGTTAAACGGTCTGCGGTCTAATGCCAACTGTTCGGACTTAAGACGGCGTCTCGTGATGTGGACAGTCTACGAGAAGGTGACATACGTCTTCATCTATCAATCCGCATTCGCATTCGGGACTTTCAGCTCTGCCGTGTCTGTGCAAAGAAAAAAAAAAAAACAAATGTTTTTGTGTATGCCGTGCCTAGCCTCAATCGGTCAATTAGAGTTTCCGATATTCTATCTAATGCCAGCGTAATTTTTAATTCAATAAATGGATCGATGTGGTATAAATCGCACCTCTTTGTACTTTGGTCAAACCAAGCAGTTTTGCTCATTCTGAAAGTTGTATTCTTTATAATACTACGCAATTCACTTTTTTCGAAATATTGGTTGCCACGATGTGTAGACCTACTTTGTGTGCTCTGGACGGCTCTGGAAGGCCAACTGCAAATCTTCTTTGCACAGCTGATGCCGTCCGGATAGTCGTTGATAGATTACTTAACAGGTTGTCAGCCTCCGAAGGTATTATGTAAGCGAAAGTACGCATGCGTAAAACATGCAGCGAACGAACACTCTTCCAACGCTGTAAAGAAGAAAGAATGCATAAAGGGTGGTGCATTTTACGCTCCAATCTCGTCCTATGTAAGGCGCTTTAGAGTTAGGGCTGTTTTGCCTGTAATTGCGTGACCCTTGCAGGGTTCCTCACAGTGCAACCGTGCACTTGAAACGGGCAGGTGTTGAACCACCCCGCAAGGAGATGGGGAAACTTCGCTGCGACCGGACCGCTTGACAGTCCGTGTTTACGGGAGGAGAGGCGCGCCCGAGAGGAGGTGCGCTCTCACTCTCTGCCGTCCCCGTGAATGCTGAAATGAGCGCGGTCGCGTTGCGTGGCTTCGGTGAAACTGCCGTATCGCGATATGTAGTGGAGCTGCCACAGTAAAATTTGAGACACGCGTAGCCAGCCAAAGGTGCTGTTACTTTGCCGAATTTCACGTGCCGGCGTCCACAACAACGCGAGCACGCTTTGTTTAGAAATTTCCGGCCATGAGGCCGTGCCCGGACCGCGTGTGTTAGTCCCTTGGTTTGGCGACAAGGATGGCGTCAAAGTGACGCCGTGAAACGGGTTTCGTGCGTGCAAATGAGGCATTGATGTGATTAGAGAGAAAGCGAGAACATAGAAAAGAAAAAAAAAAAAGAGGGGGGGGGGGCACACGCCGGGGACGAGTAGTCGCAAAGTGTTAAGTGTGCAGTTTATTTACGTGCGGCACACAGGTGAGCTGTTGCAGCTGTGAGTTTTGACAAATATTGCGTGTGTCATGTTCAGTGGACACGATGAAACGTTTTTTAGCGAACGCGTTGTATCCGCTGGGCTTGTACGTACGCGTACATGAATTGTCGCTTACTCGGTTTGATGTCTCCTTGCCGCTGGGGCAGCTGATACGACTGATACGCCATTTTGCAGCAGTGAAGGGTGCGTGAATGAATGGGCAAGAAACTTAGCAACAGTAACGAGAAAAGAATTAAAAACAAACAAACAAACGAAAGCATGTTTGCCGTGTATATTCAATCTTGTAGTGCAGAAAAATAGTCAGTGCAGCAACCTGCGCGGCCAACGCGCTCCTCGCGAAGAAAAGAGGGAGAGAGAGACGAGCTGGCCGCCGACCAACCGGCGTGCGCCGTTCGCCTTCCTCCTCAGTCTCGCGGGCCGGCGCCGACACCGCGACTCGATCGTGTCGAGCATTCGCTTTCCGGGCGCGTTTCGAAGCAGAAGCAGAAACTTCGGAAGCCGTCATGTCTGGCCGTGGCAAAGGTGGCAAAGGGCTGGGGAAGGGTGGCGCCAAGCGTCATCGAAAGGTGTTGCGTGACAACATCCAGGGCATAACCAAGCCGGCCATCCGTCGTCTGGCGCGCCGTGGCGGTGTCAAGCGCATCTCTGGCCTCATCTACGAGGAAACTCGCGGCGTTCTCAAGGTGTTCCTCGAGAACGTGATCCGCGATGCCGTCACTTACACCGAGCACGCCAAAAGGAAGACCGTGACAGCCATGGACGTCGTGTACGCCCTCAAGCGTCAGGGCCGCACCCTGTACGGATTCGGAGGCTAAGAAGCCAGCGGCGTCGCCTGCAGCCAGCCAACGAGAACACAACAGCCCTCTTCAGGGCTACCCACTTGATGCTTCGGCAGTGTGATCCCAGCGGTTCGCCATACCCGTCCGTCCCTCTTTGCAATATCATTGCGTCATCGCTCAGGTGAGCAGCACCTCGTGTAGTAGTAGCTTGATCGCGCTGGGTACTTGTCACGTTCACCGCATTTCGTTCGCGTCGTCGTCTTTCTCCTGGGTCTGCATGCACGAATCAATCGCCGCATCTGCGAGTTCTTCCTCTCCTTCCTGCAAGCCAAGCTGCTAAAACGGGCCCGTCAAGCGAACGTCGCCTAGTTACCTTATCGCGCGAAGGAAGAAGCCGAGCGCAGCGTTCTACCCTGGTCACTGCATTCTTGGAGACACGACTATGCTCAGGAAGCACGAACTCGCTTTTTTCTTTGGAATGCCCACTACACGATCGCGTCACGTTGTGTCAAAATAAATAAAAACGCACTATGTTCTACCGTGGGGCACCCAGACGAAGAAGGGATGTGTACTTACAAATGAAAAAATTGATTGTGACAGGTTGGTCGTGTTTACCGCGCCCGCTGTGCACTCAGAAGTGCCCCATTCAATAACACATTGTGTACATTGTCACGCCTAATAATTTTTGTTTGTTTTTTTTTTCACACCTGGCGCTGCCGAGCTGCAAAATACAAAAAAAAAGAAAGAAAAGTGGAAGGGGATGTTTAAACAGAATTTCTGCGCAAGTCAGAAGCAAGTACACAATAAGCGCTGCCCATGCAGCGTGCTGAGGGAAGCTGCACTTGATAGAAGTGGCACTCATGTACTGTACTGGTGCTGCGAACACTGCAGTTGTGAAAGCTTTACTTGGACGGACAGCTACGCAACAAGTGTTTCCATTTCGCCGGCAGAGGTGGTCACTCTAGGGAGGCTGGCTTCGCCGCCCACGCGAGAGGGGGGGGGGGGGGGACTAGCCCATGATGTAAACGCGAGAGGTTCGAGCGCGGGAAATTCGAAAGCAAGGCGCGCTCGCGTGAGCCTGCCGTCAGATGGCGACACCAACCCACGAGCATTGCATTTTCAAGTGCACCCTTGGTTTCCCACCCACCTCCGCACAGGACGAGGCGTGTCGAATGTGTAACCAAGGCGCACGACAGTGGTTCTGCTCAGGCAAAGCCTACCTATAACAAAAATTGTTCTCCATGTGTGTACCTTCATTTTCTCGTGAAAATGTGAAAGAGGAGTGAATGGGGCTTTTTGAGGCGCGTGTTGATCTTCGTTTCTATTATGATTATTATTTTTCACCCTTTCATTGAGTCCATTTCCTGCTTTTTGTGCCACATATTTAGCACTTAGAGGTTGGGGGGGGGGGGGGATTGCTGATGTGTAAGATGGAAAAGAAGAGGAAAGTGAGCCCCGAAACTGTCTGCATCAGGATGCGACACCTCAGCGGTAGCTCACAAGGGATGGGGGGTGAGGGGGGATTAAAAGGGTGGGAATAAAAGTGTAGAGAAAGAGACATGAGGGAAGCCAGAGTGAGACGACATATCGAGGGAATAGGAGTAAAAATGAAACAAAACATTCGAACGCAAACACCCCGTACATCCAACC